>NW_020645971.1:6506020-6721674 GCF_003573695.1 Papaver somniferum | reverse complement strand
CCCCCCCTGTTTAGATTTCAAAAAATGTGACTGAATTATCCTGATTTTATGCAAGTGGTTTGGAATTCATGGAATGAAGAAATCTATGTCAATCCCATTTATGTTTTTATGAATAAGCTTAAAAGATTAAAAAAGTTCTTAAAGGTGTGGAATTGGGAGGTCTTTGGTGATGTTAAAGAGACTCTTAAAAAAGCTGAAGAAAAAGTGTTGGAGGAAACCTTAAAATCTGATAGTGATCCCACTAATATCAGTCTGTTAAACAATTTGGTTACAGCTAGAGGTAAATGTGACATTGCTGCAAACAACTATAATACCTTTATCAAAGATAAGGCAAGAATCAGCTGGATACAAGATGGTGATGTTAATTCTAGTTTCTTCCATACAAGCATCAAGCTTAGACAGGCTCAAAACTCAATATTCGAGATAGGAGACTCTCCTGGAAATATTATTACTGATTAGAATGGGATTTCAAATGTGTTGATTGATTATTTTAGTACCAAGTTTGCTCATCAAAATGTTAGTATAACTGATTCCTTCTTTGAAGCTGCTCCTAAAGTCATAACTACTGAGGATAATTCCCATTTGGAAAATTTGCCTACTGAAGAAGATGTTAAAAATTCAGTTTTTGATCTAAATCAAGATGGGGCCCCAGGACCAGATGGGTTTACTGGTGCATTTTTATAGATATGCTTGGGAGATTATTAAGAATGATCTTGTTGCTGCAGTGCAGTATTGTTGGCAGAACAATGTCATTCCTAGTGGGATGAATTCCAATTTTCTTGTTCTTATTCCTAAAGTTCAAGGTGCTAAGAATGCTAAACAGTTTAGACCTATAGGTCTTACTCTTAGAAACTTTTGTTTCAAGATAATAAATAAGATTGTTACCATGAGAATCAGTAAATACTTACTGTGCCGCTCCATTTACTAGGCCTCTTAGCTAATAGGTCTACACCCTAATTGAAGCATCAATTCCAAATCAAAGATTCTAAGAATCACAATTACATAAAATGAAGTAAAACCAAAACCCTAATTGTTAAACCCAAAACAATCTGATATCAATAGGTGAAGAACTCTCAAATGATATAGATATATTTATGTGTTGTTTTACAATAAATAAAGAAAACATTTATATAAAAGATACATGAACATAACTTAGTTCGGTAACGCTTTAAAACTACGAAAACGGATATGTTCACTGCACCCTTTCTTCTGACAACTGAAAACTGAAGAGGGAACGAGTGAGCACATAATCCCAAAAGGGTGCTCAATGGAACATGTAACTCTAAAGTAATCACTAATATGCATCACAGTTCTAAAGGAATACATGTTGAAAGAAACATGAAGAAACTAATCATTCAGCAATTTACGCATAATGAAGCAAGTGTCACTCTAACCTCGTCAAACTCATTGGAGAAGACGACGCGAAAGCAACCCTAATCAATAATAATAACATCGTCCATACAGAGTGCCCATACAAACCATGATTCAGAACATTACCATCAAGATCAGAAAGTTAGTCAAATAAGTATAATATGCACACGAGTGATTTCCCTCAAATAAAAATAGTATATATAATATTAAAACGGAAGGGCATCCGACATACTATGTAATATTCAAACGGAAGAGCATCCGCCCTACTATATTAAGACAATAAAATTAACATAGGTAATATTCAGACGGAAGAGCATCCACCCTACTAGGTAGACGGAAGAGCATCCGCCTTACTAAATAATATTATCGACGGAAGAGCATCCGCCTTACTTAACTTAGCAAGGAGCCGTGGGGAAACACAGTCACTCCTCGCAGTCTCACAATACATATCACACAAAAACACATCATAGCAAACATCATACATACATATACAGCATAAACATCATACTCAAAGATACATGAATAGTACATCAAAGCACACACAATCATGCACAAAGATAGTAAAGTCTCATCATGCTCGCAGATAAAGGTGTATATGGTGGATTTTCAACAAAGGGTAAAACCGTAAAATCATGAGGCATGTTTTTGACACGGCTTTCAGGCATGCAACGATTCATATTTTATGAAGCCATGATGAATATGTTTTCGAAAAGCCTCCACTAGCTGAGCGTTCGATCCCTGGCATTTCGTCGTGCCCTCTATGCAGAATAATGTATTTGGGCGGTTCTCCGTAGATTGAGAGCTTAACGCCTTCAGGACATCGGTACCACTCACTGTTCCCTGACTGCAGGAGAGATACCCACCTCCACATAGAAGAATAGTTGGGCGGCGGACGCCTTCAGGACGTCGGTGACACTCACTGTTCCCTGATTATGTGGAGAGAGTGCATAGATTCAGGAGGTTCTCCATAGATTGAGAACACTAACGCCTTCAGGTCGTAAACAACATCGTGACTCCCTGACTGTGCACCATTCAGAATGGATGTGACTCTTTAACTAGCTAATATCTTTTCTGAAATAGATTACTTCTGCCGTGACATTCATTACTGAATTTCCAGAATAATCTATCATTGGTCCTATTCCATGGTCGAATCCACGGCCTGATCTCATGGAATGGAAATAACAATTGCTCCTATTCCATGGTCGAATCCACGGCCTGATCCCATGGAATGGCAATAACAATTGCTCCTATTCCATGGTCGAATCCACGGCCTGATCCCATGGAATGGAAATAACTAATTGCTCTGATTCTATGATCGAATCCACGGCTTGATCTCATAGAATAACAATAAAACACTATGTTATCTCATTAACAGATTTCATGATCGAATCCACTGATCTCATGAAATGGTAATAGATAATCTTAATTACTCTGATTCTATGGTCGAATATCCCATAGGGTGGTAATGCTTGTTTTATTATTCTGAATTCGTAGTCGAATCCACAGATGATCCTATGAATTAATAATGAACTTTATTTACTCAGTTTCATGAATTATTCTTCACTGAATTTCATAAATTAGTAATAAATACTCAACAACCGGGCATCTGGACCATCACTGAGTAAGCCCCACAAAAATGGTGCAAGTGTACTCGATAATGATGCACGACTGAGCACCCGGATGCACGAACGAGCATCCAAAAATATGAAACAATGAGGAATTCTGCACAGAACAGGAGAGAGAAAATAATAATAAAATAATGGAGAAGCGCCCATGGGCCGGGCCCGCCGGCCGTGCCCTAGCCGTGGCCGGGCCCGCCGGCCGTGCCCTAGCCGTGCCCGGTCCCATGCTTCCTCCATTATTTTTCCTTATTTTTGTGGTTTTTATAAACTCATGAAGGTTTCTCCATCTTAGCGAAATTCCTTATTTTGTGCAAAACTTGTGAATTCTCCATGACATGGTGGATTCACCAAATAATATTATAAAATAAGGAAAGGTGTGTGGGACCGGGCAACTTAGCCGGCCGGCCATGCCCATGGCCGGTCCCACACCTCACAATCCTTAGCTTTTTATAATTATTATTCCCAATCTCACGAAACTCCTCCGTTTCAACAAAAACTCATGGATTCTCCATAATTTCAAAGATTCATGAAAAAAATAATATTATAAAATAGAAAAAGGTGTGCGGGACCGGGCAACATGGCCGGCCGGCCATGCCCTAGCCGTGGCCGGTCCCACACCTTGAAATCCCTAGTCTTTCATAATTATTATTTTTCTCAACTCGTGAAACTCCTGGGGTTTGAGAAAAATTCATGATTTCTTCATATTTTCTCAAATATTGCTCGAATCACGAAAAACCAAAAGCCAAACGACCGGCTAGCCTCTCACGGCAATTTTAAATATTAAAATATTTTAATTTTAATATTTTCAAAATATTGATGAATTGAGCATACATGCTCACTCCAACAAAAAATCGAGAATTCTCAGTCAAGATGAAACTCTTCTGAAAATTCACGATATTGCTCAAAAGCGCATCAGAAAATACTGAAACTCTCAGTATGGAGACACGAACATCATGGAAACACGTGCATGCTTTCATGACCGACCAGAGTCATTCCTAGGGCTTGCAAGAAGCCGGTCCCACACGTTTTCGTAATTCTGACCTAATTTTCCCAATTGCTCAAACTGAGCCCGAACTTTCTCCAACCAATGGAGAACTCTCCAAACGACCAACAAATGGTCACGTGACCACCAAGAGCCGGTCCCATGCTCTCTTGGTCGGTCCCCCATCTCTCATACCTAGGTTTTATCACCTAATGTTGAATCCATGAATATTTTCAGTAAATGGTGAAACCACCATTTAATCATCATTCTTTTACCAATTCTCAAACTGAGAACCCTGGTGCGTGCTCACCCGAGCACTGGGCATCACATGGGCGTTCATCATCCCATGTGGTCGGTCCTTCTTCATTCATGACCAATCCTCAGCAATTTGCCAATTGATGGAGGATTGATCGAAAATTAGGGTTTTGAATAAACGCTCTGTGAAACCATCATTCTGAGCAATTCCAAACACTAATAAATTTATGTTGATCCATCAACCAGCATCTAAATTAATTATACAATATTCGGTAATCTACCAATATTTTAATTAATATTTTACTGGGTCACGTCACTAGTAAATAATTTGCTGAAACGAGCAATACTTGCTCAATTGCTCGAATATTGATCAATATTCAGCAATTCATCATAATTTGTTGAATTGAGCAATACTTGCTCAGTTGCACGTTAGGTTATCAAAAATCATTAATTTGGTGAATTGAGCAATATTTGCTCAGTTGCTTATCAAATTTTCGTAATTTGGTGAATTGAGCAATACTTGCTCAGCTGCTCATCAAATTCTCGTAATTCGCAGAATTGAGCAATGCTTGCTCAGTTGCTCATCAAATCCTCAATATTCAGTAATTCGCAGAATTGAGCAATACTTGCTCGGTCGCTCATCAGTAATTCATCAGCGAATCAACAATACTGACATCCCTTCAGAGAACTACATGTTCAACCCGTGAATCGCTGAGCATTCATCATTCATGCTCGATTCAACGAAACCCAGACTCATTGTCAACAATTGACTAATCAAAACATGTATGCCCTACAGACTCCACGACTTGTGAGACATCAATCACGTCACAAATGGGGGATATCACGCAGGGTTTTGGTCTGGCGGTCTACGGCACATGGATTCATCCACAACGAGAAATGTGCGTAAGTCGTGCAAACGGTTGAAGGAGTTAGCAAAATAGTGGGTGCACAATCAGTCAAGTCTCCACACGACATGGAACCGAGTTTACCACGATCTCCCACTTTCCCGCTCTTTCACTCAAGAAACCGTCACACTTACAGGGATCAAGGTGTTCACGACTCTGACAATATAAATAAGTCTCTGAAACCATGATTGAACGAGACAGACTCTCGTCTATGTAGAATTTCTCGAGCTATCGCTCTCCAGAATTCATCAATCCATCATAACTTATTAGAACTTATCAGTTCACCATTATTGCAGAAACCTTCAACACACCCACAATCCTCGATCATCACTGATCCCACACAATTCTCAGCTTCCCTCCTACATATCAACCCATCTCCCTCTTTGCGACCGAATTGACTCTGGAACGGCCATTGTCTTGGTTTAGGTCGGAGTCATACAAATTGATTTCCCGAGTCTAAGCACCCCCTTTGCAGCGGTACATCTGTGTGAGGATTAACATTTTGCCCGGTTGAGGAGTCTCGACAGCACGCTCGACTCTCCACTTTCCCGAAAAACCGACGACCCATTTTTCCCCGTCCACAGATTGGCGACCACAGTGGGAGATTAATCTCTCGGTTGTAATCTCACATTTTCATAAGATGGTCGGTCTTAGGACTAACTCAACCACTCCAAACCCTATCCAGGACATCCCAAATGGTAACATTCCTCATGTTCCTTCAAATGATTCTAGTTATAATGAACTTTCATACTTTACCTCTCCATTTATCTCCTTTGAATCGATTGACGGAGAAATCCCAAGTTTGGCTGAATTGGCACGTAGACATGAAGACTTGTCAAGAAACGTGGATCGGCTGAAAAGAGCAATTGATAACTTGTTCACTTGCCTGGTGCACTTAACAAGGATTTTTGGAGCAGAAATGGTGGAACCTCCGAATCCCTCAACTGACGATCCTCCTCAAGCCAACAGTTTTCCCACTTATGAAAAGTCGGTGGAGAAAGAGGTCACACAATTGATCGAGAATCTACGTGAACTTCTACATTTCTCCAGAGATCAGCGCGTGGAAACTTTTGCTGCACTCAACAAAATATCATTTGACGTACGAGTCGTCCCATCATCTCCAGTGGTCGAACAAGTATCCATGATGTCTGAACTGTCGATCAATAACATCACCTTCACCGAAGAAGACCGAATGGCAGGGGAAGGGCACAACCGCGCTCTGTTCGTAACCGCTTCTATCAAAGGTGACGAATTCAGGAGAGTTCTCATTGATACAGTTGCTTCGACAAATCTCGTCACTATGAAGACTCTCAAAGAGGCCAAAGTTCCACAAACCAAAATCGTTCATCATCCCATATTGATGACGGGTTTTAAAGGAACCCAGAGTCATACATACGGGTATGTTTACGTGGATCTGAAAGTAGGGCCAATTCAATCCACTGTCAAGCTTCATGTGATCGAGAAAAGACCCTGATTATCACATGATACTCGGAAGACCATGGCTTCATGACAATAAAGTCGTTCCCTCAACGTACCACCAATGTATGAAAGCTTTGTTCAACAACAAAATTATCTGCATCCTGGCTTCGGTGTCTCCTTATGCTCCGGTTCACGATGTAGAGTTCCTGGAATCTCCAAAGAGCATCCCCGAACCTCCAAGCAAGATCTGCAGTACTCCACTCCCAAGTTCGAAGTCTATTGAGAAAGCTGACAAACCATCACCAATGGATGCTAAATCCATTAAGCCATCCACCACACCACTCAAACGTCGTCAGGGGTCAAGGTACAACTCATAAAAAGTCCAACTTCATTACTGATTATGATGCAGAAGGGAGAGTCATTTAACTCCGCCGTAAGGATTAGCAATTAACAGGGGAGGTCGATGAAAAGTCTCCCCGACCTGAAGAATCATGAGAGAGTGAGCAGTCACTCGATGAAGAAGTTCGAGATGCACCACGACAGCTGCAAGATGGCACGGATTCCACAACTGACGACCTTGAGACTATAACATCGGAACGGACGAGAACCCAAGGCCAATTTAATCAATTCTGCTCTCTCACCTGAAGAACGAGAAGGATTGATATGTCTATTGAAAGAATATCAAGTTATCTTTGCCTGGACGTACGAAGAAATGCCCGGCCTCGATGAAAAGTTAGTTACTCATCATCTGCACATCACTCCCGGTTCCAAACCCGTCAAATATCCACCCAGGCAGTTCAGACACGAAGTCGAGGAACAAATCAAGGTGGAAATCCGGAAACTACTAACAGCAGGGTTCATCAAACCCATTCAACATCCAACGTGGCTGGTGAACATTGTCCCAGTCAAGAAGAAGAATGGTCAGATCCTGTGTTGTGTAGATTTCAGGAACTTAAACAAGTATTGCCCGAAGGATGACTTTCCACTACCAAACATTGATATGCTCGTCGATGCAACCAGCGGTCACGACATGTTTTCATTCATGGACGGTTACATCGGATAAAACCAAATCAAGATGTATGAGCATGACGCTAACAAGACTGCATTCCGAACTCCCATCGGTAACTTCCATTACACATTAATTCCCTCTGGTCTGAAGAATGCAGGAGCCACTTATCAGCGAGCCATGACTGCAATATTTCATGACATGATGCACAAGCAAGTAGAAGACTACGTTGATGATGTGGTGGTGAAATCAAGTACTCGAGCATCCCACCTGAACATTCTGAGACAAGTCTTTGAGAGGTGCAGATAATACAAGCTAAATATGAATCCTCTGAAGTGTGCTTTCAGCGTTTCTTCCGGAAAGTTTCTCGGATTCCTAGTCACTGCAGAAGGAATCAAGGTCGATCCAGACAAAACAAAAGCCATCACCACCATTCCTACTCTAAGAACTGTGAAGGAACTCCAGAGTTTCATGGGCAAGGTAAACTACATTCGGCGTTTCATTCCTGGACTGGTTCAATTCATTGCTTCTTTCACTCCTTTTCTAAAGAAGAGAGCAAGTTTCACATGGACGACCGTCCAACAAGAGGCATTTCAGAAAATACAACAAATATTACTATCACCTGCTGTCATAAAATCTCCAGTACAAGGAAGGCCTCTGATACTATACACAGCTTCCATTGATATCGCTATTGGAGCACTCCTCGCCCAGGAGGATGAAGAAGGCATCGAACGTCCAAACTATTACTTCAGTCAAACAATGATTTATGCTCAACTCCGGTACCCAAAGGGTGAAAGGGCATGTGTAGCATTGGTTCACGCGATCCAGAGGTTCAGACATTATCTACAATCAAACAGGGTCTTTCTGGTAGCCAAAACCGATCCCATAAAGTTCTTACTGTCGAAACCTGCTTTAATTGGAAGACTAGCGAAGTGGCTACTTCAAATGTCAGAATTTGACATAGCATGTGTTCCTTTAAAAGCAATCAAAGGAAAAGCAGTCGCAGATTTACTTTCCGCTTTCCCTGGAGAAGATATCACGAGTTGCATGAAGAAGTGCCCGGTGAGTTTCCAGAGATCTCAATTATTCAGGAAGAAACGTGGCTATTATACTTCGATGGATCTGCCACTCCGAGCAATGATACTGGTGGAGAAGGTATTGTGCTGGTATCTCCATCCAGTGAAGTCTTCTCACATTCCTTCAAGCTGGACTTCCATTGCACCAACAACTCGGCAGAATATGAAGCTTTTCTCCTAGGACTATCCGTGGCTAAGAAAGCAGGAGAAAAACACCTAGAAATCAGAGGTGACTCGAAGTTGATGGTCAATCAAATGAATGGTGTGTACTCTCTCAAAGAAATAACACTTGCCCCATTCAAGATTGAGGCACGACGACTATTAACTCATTTCTCTGATGCAACAATTGTTCATACTGGCCGCACCAACAATAGACATGCCGATTGTCTAGCGATTCTAGCATCCAAACTGCAGTTCGAAGGGTCCGAGAAATCCATCACTGTGCAAAGACCCTCTGTATCATCTCCTGGCTTGCTCAAGTCGAAGATGCTCAATCGAACGATTGGCGAGCGCCCATTATTCATGAATTGAGCAATTCTCTCACGGAAGGAAAAGTTAGTCTCAAGGAACTTAAAAACTTTTTCCTGCTACACGGAGCGTTATATTACCGCAACCCTGATGGATCCCTGTCACGATGCCTTGGAGAAGAGGAAGTCGGTGAACAACTCAAGCGCATACATGAAGAAATATGTGGGTAAACCCTAGTGGTTACACTTTACAGAAGGCTTCAAAGACTCGGATATTATTGGCCTTCCATGGAGGCTCAGTCGAGGATGCTACAAGGATCATGTCCCAACTGTCAGACACCACCTCATCATCTGGAGGTTCTAACAATCCATCACACTGGGTACTGGAGATAACCTTACATAAAGTATCTTCACGACAACGATCTTCCATCAGAGAAGAAAGTAGAAGTCAAACTCGTTCAGAGGGCCAAGCGTTTTGTCTACTTGGAAGGGATTTTATACCGCAAAAGCTTTGGTGGAAACCTCCTGAGATGCCTGGCTGAACATGAAATTCCTACAATCCTGAAGGAGATGCACGAATGTGAACACCAAGGAAAGAAGAAGTTATTTCTCCAAATTCATGAGAAGTATTATTGGCCAACCATGGAAGATGATGCAGCCGCTTATGTTCAGAGTTGTCATCAATGCCAAGTTCACGGTAATCTCATTCACACTCCTTGTCTCCCATTAAATTCGGTGAGCAGTCCATGGCCCTTCTACAGCTGGGGACTGGATATTGTAGGGAAAATCAATCCAGCATCTTCGAAGCAGCATGAATACATCATCACGGCAACGGAGTATTTTACCAAATGGGTTGAAGCTATTCCTCTCCGAAGTACTACTGGAATTACAGTTGCCGCCTTCATCAAAGAACACTGCATATGCAGATTTGGCGTTCCTAAACACATCATCACAGATAATGGAGGTCCTTTCGCCAACAAACATGTCACGGAATTACTCGAAGAATACGGCATCAAACAAGTCTTCTCCACGCCATAACTATCCCCAAAGAAACGGACAAGCGGAGAGCACCAACAAAACTTTGACCTGGATTCTTAGTCGAACAGTTCATGACAATCCACGAACATGGCATGAAGAATTTCCCATGGCTTTGTGGGCTTACCGCACCGCGCCAAGAAGCTCAATTGGGACTTCACCGTATTCTCTCGTCTATGGTACTGATGCCATCCTCCCAGCGGAGCTCAAAATTCCCTCTGCAAGAATTGCGGCAGCAAGTGGGGTGTAGTGGGACGAAGCCGAAGTGTCTAATTCAAGGATTGCTGAATTTGACATGCTTGAATCGAGAATGGCCAAAGTAGAAAAATATGTGGAAACTTACAAACAGAGGATCTCCAAAGCGTACAACAAAATGGTAAGACCTCGAACATTTCAAGTAGGAGATTTGGTTCTGAAAACAGCAAAGCATATCTAGCAAGACATTTCCGCTCCCAAGTTCTCTCCTAAATGGGAAGGGACTTATGTAGTCATCAAGGCAGTATCTAGCGGATACTACAAAATCCTAGCTGTTAATGGAGGAATCGAAGGAAACATCATCAACGACAAATGGCTCAAAACATATTATGCCTGATCCGTAGAAAACCATTACCTTTTCATCAATTCAAGCATTTCTCAAAATTTAATTCATATTCCTCCAAAGAGTATGCAAAGTACTCCTTTGTTCATTAAACATTTCATAAATGAACAAAAATTTCTTTATCAATTATTCTGCCTACAGAAAAGCCTGAACCTATTCAAAAAAAAAAACAAAAAAAACAACAATCATAAAGGCTCACTCAGAATAAACCATCCAGCAAAGGGTGATTTTTAAAGACAGCCATGTCTAACTTCTTTTGAAAGTTCTTGGTCTTCACCTTCAAATCCTGGACAACTTTCTCAACCCTCGCCGATTCCAGGGCAAGTGCCTTCTCCTCTTCCAAGAAAGCAGTTGTGGTAGAAATTGCATCAGCAGCAGCGGCTGCCCTGTGGATTTTGATCATCTCAAGCCGACGACGAAGCCAGTTTATGTTGAACCGAAAAGTTTCACAATTCGAGATCACTTCATCCCACCTGTGCAGTTCATGGTTCTTGACATATTTCAGATTCATCTCTTTAATAATCGGTAACAATCCGGCGACCATGGTCAGAAGGGTCGGGAGAAAACCTCTCCATATTTCCGTCGTAGCAATGTGCCCATACCGTCTCCGAATTTTGGTATACAAAGGTACATGACATTTTGGAATGATGAATCCACAGACCACGCTATTATTTGGAGAAGTATTAGTCATGGGAACTTCAAAGGGGAGTCCATCTGTTGGATACTCGTGAGCCCCAGCCCTAGCCTCCACGGAATCAATAGAGTCTTCATCAACATGGTTGTTGCTATCGTCGACCACGACCATGGATTTCCCATTCCTCCGTTTTCTAGCATCGACCACAACCTGAACGTCAACCTGCAACGATGAAACATTCAGAAGACATGGACAATGCTCGGTCAAAGAGAGATCTTCAGTCGAAGACTTACAGACGTCCCAGTCCCAGCTTCACGAGCAGACCTATAACGTGCATGAGCCCTGACAGTCCGTTTAGGTCGGGATTCATTTCCCTGGTTACCCTGCAATAGGTCACTTTCTTTGATCAGGATTGATTTCTGATTACATGAAAAATGGTGGAAAACATGTTATACTCACCGGAATGGGTGTTTCGGGCTCATACTTTGTCGAAGATCCATTTCGAGAAGAAGCGCTACTACCAGACATGTTGATAAAGAGGTATGATTATGATCAAAATTTCTTCTGATAGTGCGCAGCAGGAGAATATGTGTTGAATAAATATCAAACCCTAAGTGTTGAAAGTCAAGATATAGATACTTATCCCATAACAGAAAATAAGTCGGTTGCGGTTTCTATTGAAACCCTAAATCTCGAATCACATGCACGGAGATATGAGATGCACGGTTCCCACACAATTCTCAGCTTCCCTCCTACAGATCAACACATCTCCCTCTTTGCGACCGAATTGACTCTGGAACGACCATTGTCTTGGTTTAGGCCGGAGTCATACAGATTGATTTCCCGAATCTAAGCACCCCCTTTGCAGCGGTGCATCTGTGTGAGGATTAACATTTTGCCCGGCTGAGGAGTCTCGACAGCACGCTCGACTCTCCACTTTCCCGAAAAACCGGCGACCCGTTTTTCCCCATCCACTAAAAGGAAAAGCTTAATGATTACAAGAAGGTTACAAAGTTCCCACCTGAATTGATGACAAGCCATACCTACCTCGAGATCCACGATCCACTGGTTCATCCATTGAATCGATCGTTGTTAATAAAGACTAATTGTTAATCATACAAGCACTCTAAGAGATTAGCCCAATGACTCGTACAAGGCTCATAACATAATTTCATACAATTCTCTAGTTATAGGCTAAGCAAACTATCTAATGGTTTTAATCCCATCTATGGTTCTACACCTTTTAATTATCTATCTTAGCACATCTAAAGGTTTACTAATTCAATTAGGTTGGTTCTATAGTCCATTACATAAGTCTTATGAATATCTACAACTTTGTATAAGGAACCAAAAACCAATTCAGACCACAAGAGGTCCAATTCATGTTCATTGGAAAACTGGTTCTAAGTCCAAGCCCAACAAACCGGTCCATTAAACTAAGTCCCAGTCCATTAGAGTCAACTAACGGTCACTAACAGTCAAAGAGGTCAAATAACAGTCAACGTCCAAGGTCAGGTCAATTGATCAGAGACAACAGTCAAAGGTTAAAGTCTAACTCTGTCACACTGAGTCAGCTACAGTCTGGTCAGGTCTAGTTATTGAGTCAACTCAGTCAACAAGACTGATTCAGGTAAGTCAGATTCACATTTGACTCAGTCAGACAAACTGAGTCATCTAAGTCAGACAACTAACTGAATAGAAAGGTTCAAAGCCAAATCCTTTGCACATGCCAAACTTCTAATACGCAAACACAAAACAAGATGCACAATCATGATGCAACACAATTCTATAACCATTCTATCTGCAACTTTCAACTATAACATCACTTGTAACACTTTCCATTGCAAATCTAATGGCAGGAGCTCAACTACCATAACCACTGCCTACTTGCAATATCCTAATCATCCATATCTCTTGAACTCTAACCACAACTAACTAAGTTGTAGCATCATTATTACTTCACCAACGACACCTAGGGCTAAGCTCAGATATTACAATCAAACCTGCAACATCACTCCATTACAAAACCACATACAACAATCCATTTCAGTTCCATTCAACACCATAACCAATTCTTGAGTCTTACCAACAGCCCCTAACCTCAACACCCCTTCTTCAGTTTCTTCGCAACACAGCGGCAGACTCACTCCATCTCTTAACTCATCCATCTGGAGCTTCTTGTGCACACCAGTTCATACCGCCAACAATCTCTAGTCACGCTTCCCTGTAATTCAGCTTAAACATCACCATAACTCAGCTATCAACAACAAAACAACATCACCAGAGCAGCCACTGCCTTCTCTATTTCAGATTCAGAAATCCATCGAAGCCTTGTAACTTCATCTCAACCCAAATATTCTTCTTACTCAAATCAAACTCAAACCCATCTTAACAACCACTATCCATCTCATCTCCACTTCATGAAATTTAACCTAGAACCTTATCTTGTTAAGATCCCTAATTCATGATTCCTAAAGAAACTTAAATTAAGACTACCAACTCACCTCAAATTAAAGATAAACCAATTATATAATCAATCAATTTAACATCAAATTCATACCCAAACATCAATCAATTGAAAACCCTAAATTAACGAATCGGAATTACCTTTTCCCGTTGAATCTTAATCAACCATTCAAATCGGCACGACCAATCTTCTTATTCATGCCAGAACCTTTAAACCCATCTTTAATTATCGTTCAATAGCATCAACTTCATTATCTAAACCTTCCCTGAACTTTCTTATGAAACCCTAATTCGCTGGTTACCCAATTCCTCGATCACTTCTTCAATTTCTTTCTTAAACAGCTTCACAACATCAATCAACCGAATACCCCTTTGTTCTTCATCAATTTACTACCCTAAACATATATCGATTCTATATAAATCCAATATCAGAAGATAAACCTAATCGATTCTCCCTAATTTCCCTTTTCGTGTAACTCTGAATCAACCACTTAGATTAACACCACCACCAATAATCAACCTTTAGTGTTTCCCCTAAATTTATTGATCTCATAGTCTCAGAACACTATTAGAATCGCCAGAGGCGAAGAACAGAAGGAGAAAGGAGAAGAAAAGAAAATGAAAATGAAATAGAAAATCCCCAACCTTATCAATTTGATTTTGAATTATCCACAGAGGGTGACCTGAGAAGAAAGGTCGGTTGCCTTGATAACACTATATGAAATGACCATTTTCCCCTCACCTAAAGTAACAGATATCTTCTTTGTCTGGTGTCTGAATGACACGTTTGGGTAGTCCATTTCGCATAACTTTTTGATATCTATCCAACGACACTAGTTTCGTATCTAAATTATTGTTAGATTAATTTATATTACTAACGTTCGTGTTAAACTAATCGAGTCATTAGTAGGGCTGCACATGGGCGGGTTTGGGCGGGTATTAGCTAAAACCAACCTCGCACCCACAGACTGCGGGTTTTTATTTTCATAACCAACCCCGCACCCACAAACAGCAGGAGGATTTTGCTATCCTCCCGCTACGGGTTGGGCGGGTTTGGGTTTAAACCCGCTTTATATTCAATAATCATTCACACACATGTTTTAAAGTTTAAATAAACTACTTACTTAAGTTCTTGATAACTTGAAAAAACAAACCATAAACATAACTACATAAGTCTTCATTGTTAATCTTAAACAAGTACTAGTATACATAGTACACTAGTACTTCCAATAAAAAAAAGTTTAAACAGTACGACTACTTTAAATAAACTACTTACTTAAGTTCTTGATAACGGATGGCTAGGATTAGTTTATCAATGGGGTATATTTAGCGGGGTTTTCGGGCGGGTTTGGGCGGGTATTAGCTAAAACCAACCTCGCACCCATAGATATCGGGTTTTTATTTTCATAACCAACCCCGCACCCACAACGGGAAGGTTCAGATTAAAAACCCACGGGTTTAGCGGGTACGGGCGGGTTTGGGTATGATGGGCGGGTCTTGTGAAGCCCTAGTCATTAGCGGCTAATTTGTCACTTGACTGGTCTAATAGCGTTGACGAACTTGAGGGTCCTTACACTTACCAAAATTAGTGTCTCCTCAGCAGTGTGCCTTCATCAAAAATAGAAATATACATGAACAGGTTTTGCTTGCTTCTGAACTTGTTAATGAATTACCTGTTAAAAGAAGAGGAGTCAACTTGGGGCTAAAATTGGATATTTCTCAGGCTTATGATACCATGAGTTGGGATTTCTTATATAAAGCACTTATAAGCTTTGGTTTTTCTAGTAAGTTCTGTGACTGGATTATGGTGCTGCTCAACACTACAAAAATTTCTATCATGCTAAATGGAGGCCCTATTGGATTCTTTGGAGTTCGCAGAGGACTCAAGCAAGGTGATCCTCTTTCTCCAATTCTTTTTATACTAGCTGAAGACATTTTAAGTAGAAATATTCACAAACTGGTTCAAGAGAAAAAAATTCAACTTATGGTGATAAGAAATGGAATTCATCCCACACATTTATTCTTTGTTGATGATATATTCTTGTTCTGCAATGGAAATTTGAGAAGCATTACTAATCTCAGAAATATTTTATTGGAATACCAAGCTGCAACTGGTCAGATCATTAATACTTCTAAAAGTAGGTGTTTTGTGGGTGGTACTTCTTCTGTTAGAAAGAGACAAATTACTGGTTTTTTCCATATGGATATCTCTCAATTCCCTGACAAATACCTTGGTGTGATGCTGGTTCAAGGAAAAGTCAAGTCATCTCATCTTTGGCACTTAGTGGAGTATATGCAAAAAAGGCTTTCTACTTGGAGTGGAAGATTATTAAGTTTCCAAGCTAGATTAACTCTGGTTAAATCTGTCCTTTGCAGTATTCCAGTATACAACATGTCCATTTACAAATGGCCAAAAAAAAGTAGTAAAAACATGTGAAAGAATTATTAGAAACTACTTGTGGTCTGGTAATGCTGAAGATAAAAAATGTGTCACTCTAAAATGGAGCAAGGTTTGTACTCCTTTTGAAGAAGGTGGACTGGGGATCATGAGGCTAGAAGACATGAACAAAGCTTTATTAATGAAATTCCTCTGGAAAATGCTTCAATCTGAAGATGAATGGGCCCTGTTCTTTTTAGCAAAGTACACTGATAAGTTTGGCAATTGGATTTCTTACTATAAAAGATCTTCCATTTGGCTTGACATTAAATGGGTAATTCAATATTTTAATAATCTTACTAGATGGGCAGTTGGTGATGGAAGGAAAATATCTCTTTGGAATGACAAATGGATTTTTGATGAACCCATAAGTAAAACACATCCAAATCATCCTCCGATTCTTCAAAATCCTAATCAAAAAGTAAGCAGTTTAATTGTAAATGGTCAATGGATGATTCCTGAAGGTCTCCTCCAGATTTTTCATGTTGAGCAACTCCCTGTTCTGAGAAATGGTGCAGACTCTTTAATATGGAATAACATTCATTCTGGCATTTTCACAGTTGTTGATGCAATGAGGAAAATTAGTTCTCCCTTGCCAAAGCTACACTGGTATAATTTTTTTTGGAATAAAGCAGTATTGCCCTCTACTTTATCCAATATTTGGAAAATTACAAGAGAAGCCTGTGCTACTGATGAAAATCTAATCAAAAAGGGTTTTAATTTGGTTTCAAGATGCTACATTTGCTAATTCTGATTCCCTGAACCACATCTTATGGAATTGCAATTTCAGTAGGAAGTCATGGAGCTAGCTGGGAGTTATCTTTCAGTTCCTCAAGCCTCTTTCATTTGAAGATGTTCTTAAAAGCTGCAAATCCTCAAGCCCTATGATAAAAGAGGTATTTTCTATTTTATCCTTCACTCTCATGTTTGAACTGTGGTTCTTAAGGAACAACATCTGTTTTGAGAATGATAAGCCAAATTTTACAAAAATAAAACACAAAATCATGAGAACTGTTCAAGATTGCAAAATAAGAATGAAAGGCACTATGTGAGGCTCTGTTATTGAGAATCAAATTCTGAATTTCTTCCAGATAAAATACAGTAAAATGAAGAGAGTAAGAATTATTGAAACTTTCTTTTATCTCCCTAATGTGGATGAAATTCTTCTTTGCTGTGATAGTGCCTCAAGAGGAAATCCAGGGCAGGCTGGTTATGGTTTTATTTTTAGATCCCATTCAGGTGATTTTGTTTATGCTGAATAAGTTGGTTTGGGGATTCTGTCTAACTACTTGGCTGAATTTATTGCAAATATTAGTGCTTTGGAATCGGCATTGAATAACTAGAGATTCAAGGTGATTTTACAGACAGGTTCTAAAGCTTGTGCTGTTATGATGATGAACAATAAAATACCTTGGTTCCTGGTAGCTGATCGCTGTCGTAGGCGTCAAAAATAATTACACTTTCTTATTACTCAAAATATATTATGAAGCAAGGGAAAGAAATGATCGTTCCCACAGAGAGGTCTAGGTTGTCAATATGTGATGGTTTCTTAAAAGTAACAAGGGGGATTTTTCTGATTTTTATATAAACTAAAATAAAATAAAAGCAAAACAATGAAAAGTAAACACGCAAATCAAGAATGTGAAAGTATTGGTCAAGGATTTCGTTTTCATCCACTAACACGTTCTTGTCTTAATAACTAGAATTGATATTTAATCTCTCATTATCAAAAGCCTTAAGATACCTAGTCGAAAGAATATCATGACATTTCCTCTTATCATCACACATACATGTAAAACGATGCAAGTATGAATTCTACCAAAAGAATAACCTAACGCCTTGCGCAAATCAAGTTCAATTCCCATGGAGCATTAAGATTCATGAAATTAGGCTAATCAATGCAATTGAAATACATTGCGCAAACAATTCGAACAAAGGTCATGGTTCTCATATGATTACAAGGATATATCAGTATAACCTACAATCATGTTTATGCTACTTTTGTTCAAGGATTATCGCTCGATGATTAATCATAAACTAGCAATAAATGTGATTACAAGTTCTACCAATTTGCAACTTGACAAAACAAACAATGAAATCATGTTATAATACGTCAATCATATAACTATATTTCCAGAGAATCATGAACGATAATTATGAGACAAAACTAATTCATTAAACCCAAAATCATGTTATATAAAATCCAACTATTCCATAACCAATAATAAAGTTAAGTACTCATGCTCAAGGAGTTCATAACAAGAAGAAAGAGAAAAGGTTTCATGTTTCTAAACCCTATAACACAAAGTAGAAGAAGAAAGGTTTAGAGAAAGACTTTTATATTTATATGCTTCTCCCATTCCAAAAGGATACTCTTTCCAAATTTAGGTGTTCTCAAAACCCATCTCCAATTGGTCCACCAAGCCCATGTGTGGAAAATACCCGTGTGAAAATCTTTGTCAAAACTGGTCGTCGGGAATTCGGTGTCGCAGGCCGGAAGTTGAACTGAATATACCCTGACAGTCACTGGAATATGCTACTCCGTCGCCTGAGTCAAACTAACGGTCTTCTGTAGTCGTCGTCATCTTTAACGGTCAAGTTAACGGCACTGTTACCTGGTCACCTCACCTGAATCGCTGAGTTAACTCGTCTGAATCGGAATCCAACCGAGTCATGGCTGTAATGAGTGTTTTCAGGCCAACTTCCAGGCCATTTTCAATCATTTCAAAGTTTTCCCTGTGACAGCCTAGCATACATCTATTTATAGCTTCTTTCTCTGTTCATCCATTCACTGCTTCGTAGCTCGCCCATTCCTCTATCCATCTCCCATCTTATCTATAGCACCAACACCTACTCTTGCTTTGAGTCTCTAGCTGTAGTCCTAACATACATCTAACCACAGAATCATTGAACTCAACCACCAGCTGCAACTCTAATGCCTTCTGCAGCAGGACATCCACACACAACTTCCATTTGTTTTGCATCTTCTGCCACATAATCAGCTGCACACTTCTTGGCAACAATCATCATTTACAAACACAAGCCATTCATGAACCAACAGAAGTTCATCCCCTTCATTTTCATCTGCAAATTGTCAATCACACCAACACAAACCCATTTTCTCAACGACCAAATCCATCTTCCTCTGGCTTTGCAGCTTCAGAACTCCACCAGTTCATCTTGATCTCAACCTCTCTTGACCCATTAGAACAACCACTGCTTACATCTTCTCAGACAAATGATTCCCTCCATCAACTTCAGCTCATCCAACACATTCATCTCAGGTCTCTAATCTCAAACTCAGGACCATCTCAGAACTCAATCATCCATTGTATTCTCTCTTTTATCATTTCAAACCCTGGTTTCTCATTCAAACCTACTCAATTAGCAGCACAATCATTTCTACCTCAAATTGGAGAAAACCCATCTTTCCTTATCATTGAATTCTTCTTCTAAATCCTTCAATCAGTCTTCCTTAAATTCCTGAATCAAATCAAACACTGCGAAACCCTTCTTTTACTGATTCTTCAATCTGAGAACATCACCATCTCCTCTATGAGCTCAGATCTCAATTGTAACCGCCAGCACCACCACTGCATCACAAAACATCACATCAACCTCATTTCATACCCTGCAAAACACATTTAGTACAGCAGCAAGAACAGCTCCCACTCATCTCTGTAATTTCAACTTTGAATTTAATAAACTCAAAGTCCTTCTCCGAGATTCTAATAGCAAACCCCAATTTCTAATTATCTCAGATTCACTCTCAACACCACTGCCAATCTCTAAATCAAACCAAACCCACGTTGAATCTGTTTTATATCTTTTTTCTTGCTTATCAGACGTTCAATCATCTCAAACCCATTTCAATTTCTTCACTTCATCTCGTCCCTGAATTTCAACTCCTCTTCTCTCAATTTCTCGATCTGTTTCTTGGTTATAACAACGGCAGCTGCGCTGCTTTTCTTCGTTTCTCAATTTCAGATGGACAAAATGATTGAGAAAGAAGAGGATCTTCTCGATATAGGGTTAGGCTGGATTTGGGTGCTAACAGCACACCCATGTTTTGGATAAGGGCTACTAAACTGGCTTCCCCTTAACCACAGCTGACTGTCTTTAGTACACCTCCAAAATAGAGTCGTCCCTTAACTTTGTGGCTCCCAATAGCGTCTGCCTGTGAAATGATAATTTTTCCTTTTTGCTCAACCGGGTGATTTCTTATTCTTTTCTCATAATGACTCCAGTGCACCTAATAAACTCAAATTCACACATAAGATACATAATTCACAAGAAAACTCGCAAAGAAAGCATAAATACTAGATATTAAATTAGGTGTTTTAGATACCTATCAAATTGCCCACACTTAGACTTTGCTAGTCCTCGAGCAAATCAAACAAAAGAAATTCTAAAACATATACATACAACTCCGTGTCGTCGAGGCTAAGGTCACACTTAGCACGTATAACAAGCCTTTAAACCCATAGGTGTCCCTAGTGGACGAGTTATAGTCTCGTGAGGGCTTACTAGAGATATACCCACAAAACCTACTTTACCAACTTACTAGTTCTCCGAAATGATAGCATCCAACGCGCTAAGAAGACATAGAAATTTTGCACACTAGTCATAAGAAGTTAGACACATAAATGAACACAATCTCATCCTTAAAAGTTGAGAGTCCCTTATCGAAAGAATCCGGGTTCGGAGTGGTTAAAAGTCTCGACTCTGCCTCACAAGAAAGGGTTTTATGAAGTTGCTCTCAATAATAAACAGCTTTTTATGGGTCACACATGTGTCCAGGTAGGAATGAAGAGAGAATCCTGCGACACCTTGAATGGTAGGAAGACAAAAACCCTCCGAATTGTTTTGAAAACCCACATCTTTTATTCATTTTGAAAACCCTTTTTTCTGATGATCTTTAAGAAAGGAAATAAACCACTTAACGAAGGTGGGAATATGCTTACTTACCTCGTTATCCGTTCGACTTGCAGCTAGCACCACTCTCACAACATCCATAGAAACGTCTTCGGTCTTCAATCGGTGTCTTCATCTTCGTCTTCGGTCTTCAACTGTCGATGATAACTCTTGATCTTCGTAGAATCTTGACAATGTGATTCTTTCCTCTAATTCCTTGTTGCTTGAAACTTCACTATAGATATTCCTTCTTTCCATATGCTTTATTGAAACAATAAAATTAAAAACAAACCAAAATATAATACAACGCATTTTTCTTGTCTCTTTCTTCTTTTTTTTTTTTTTTTTTTTTTTTTTTTTTTTTTTTTTTTTTTTTGTTTTTTTATGAGACAAGAGAAATAAACCAAATACAAAATAAAAACCAAACAACATAATACAATAAAACTAATAATGACCTAGCAAAATTTTCTCTTGTCTTTTTTTTGTTTTTTTCTTTCTTTTTCAAATTTTTTTTTAACAAGAGACCTAGCATATTGATGACCATGTCCCAAGTCTTTTTTTTTTTTTTGATTTTTTTGATTTTTTTTGTGTGACAAGAGACAATAAAATACAAATAAAGATAACATAAAAATGTAAGTACAAAGGCCATGTTGTAAGTACTTTACCGCTTGATTCTTCACAACCTGTATTTCTCGATATCATAAACTTCTTGAACTATCATCTTGCTAATCTTCGCTCTTGTACACAAGTCTTCAACTTATAAAAATTCTGCTCCTTGTCTTGTTGCTTTACTTGAATCTAAAATCTGCTCATTTCTGTACCGTTGCTTGTAAACCTTGAACGTCTTCAACTTTCCTTCGAATTTGTGATGCTCCTTTTGTTGATGATGATGGTGTTTCTATGGACCTGTTGGTGTAGAGAGAGATAAAGTGGATGGTGCTAACTGCGAACAAGATTACAAGTGGTATGTAAGTTAGCAATTCGATGTCACCATCATGATTGATAAAATAACACTCAAGAGATCAAAGTAGTGCTTCTAGTGGTGGGAGGTTGGGTAGATCACCATTCTACCCGGAATTAACATACAGTGACACACACTCTAAAAGCACATATTTATACACGTACAAAGAATTGAAGGTCGGTGCCTCTCATGATGTAAAATGGGTAGTCTCCACTATAGGGGACCACAAATCTAATACCGAATTCATTCTGCACCTCATTTGCCACTGGCATGGTTAAATACAACTTTAACTCTCATACAAGTAAGAAACCCGATCACGTTCTCTGTCATCTCTAAGTTCAGTCACTCTTATGAGAATCTCAATGTAATCTTAGCGACATGTATACTATGTGACTCTAAACTAACTACAAGTTGGAGTTTTTATTCACTAATTTACAAAAAAGTTGAAAAATTTACAATGCAAATGCTTAACCACTCCCCCACACTTAAACTTTACGTTGTCCTCAATGTAAATTGAATCGTCCAAAGAAAGTCAAGGTGGGAAATATTATAATGATATGTGACAAGAAATCAAAAATAAAATAAAAACAAGACAAGAAAAAAACTAAAAGATAAGAAATACAAAACTAGTGGGTTGCCTCCCATGCAACGCTTGGTTTAAATTCGTCAGCCCGACATGCAAGTTGAATTCCCCATACACCAATAATCTGAAAAGTTGGGGATCCTCCCATAGAACCTGTTTTGCCAACACTAGCTTCGCACAAATATTAGTAACATAAAACAGAAACGAAGCTGTTGACCGATAAAAGTTTCCCCCACACTTATTCTTTTCCACACTTGGAAGTGGGTAAAGAATATAGAATTCAAGAACTTCCATGGTTTCTTGTTCCAAAACCTGCATAGTATGAGAATCTAACAATGTTTCCGAAGCACATACATTCAAACCAATAAGAGGTAAAGGGGAAGAATCAATATGCAAAGGGTTAGACAAACCTCGCACAATCTCTTGTAGCACGAAATCCTCTTCATCCTTGAAAAATTCAAGTGAATTATTCACCTCTTGTATATCATGGTCCTCTATCAAACCTTACAACCATTCTTCATCCGTTTCTTCCTTAACCAAAGTCTCGACATAAACATCATCATTACAATTCTTTGCAAGCTCAATTGGGTCTTCCACAATATTGGTCATAACGGTCACATTCTCAACACACTCCTCTTTGTTGTAAGGCACATACTCTTTTGCGGATACAATATTGTCCATAAGGAATTTCTTTAGAACACTCCTTGCATCATCCTCAAGCTTTACCTTTTGAATAGGTTCTTGATCATTATAAAGATCACGGCTTGAGTAAGCTACAATAGTGTCATCATATTCCTCTTCGTCTTCATATGGATCCCAAAAAGATTTCGTTGTACACCTTTGGGAAATGTCACCATGAGTTGGTTCAAGCGATGTATCTTCATAATCATCATCACTTTCATAGTTAACATAAGATTGGTTCTCGCTGAATTTAATGTTGCTAATCTCAAACCCATCCTTTTGAATAGGTGAATGATCATTATTAAGATCAAGAGTTCATCTAACTACACAATTATCAACGGAAGACCCCAAAGGTTGGACCTTTTCAACACAATCATCTATTTCCTCTTTGTATTCATCAATGCCCTTTCTTAAGTTGGAAACACCTTTTTGAAGCTCTTGGAATGATCCATCCAAATTCTGAATATAGTGTTCCATTTGTTTGTAAAGCTCATTCGACAAGGCAAAAGTAGAATTACTTACTTCAGTATTGCTAGGCCAATTATATTCCCTTTGAATGGGTGAATGATCATAACTACGATCAGAAATTGGGCCAAACATACTATGAGCATATTCAGTCGACGAAATTGGTTCCACGCTTGGTTGTCTACAAACTGACTCCATGCCCACCATGAATTGTTGCATCTCATCTACCAAAGTAAAAGAAATATGAATAGGAGCACAACTATTCTCCACTCCTTGTGGTTGCTCACTTACATACCTACCGTAAAAGGTTGGTATGTATGAGAATAACTCAAAGGGTACGTGGAATATTGACCATAACCAAAGGATTGATATTGATTGTATTCCCCGCAAGGGTGATAGTTGTCATAATGTTGTCGAGGTTGATATCCGTATTGGTTGCTCCAATATGCTCTGTCCATAGAAATTGGTACCTGAAACGAGATTCTCAAAACTCGGTTAAAAACCAGAGAATAAGAAAAACTAAAACGAAACTAAAAATAAAAATAAGGAGGCAGCGGCGCCAAAATTTGATCGCTGTCGTAGGCGTCAAAAATAATTACACTTTCTTACTACTCAAAATATATTATGAAGCAAGGGAAAGAAAGGATCGTTCCCACATAGAGGTCTAGGTTGTCAATATGTTATGGTTTCTTATAAGTAACAAGGGGGATTTTTCTGATTTTTATATAAACTAAAATAAAATAAAAGCAAAACAATGAAAAGTAAACACGCAAATCAAGGATGTGAAAGTATTGGTCAAGGATTTCGTTTTCATTCACTAACACGTTCTTGTCTTAATAACTAGAATTGATATTTAATCTCTCATTATCAAAAGCCTTAAGATACCTAGTCGAAAATATCATGAAATTTCCTCTTATCATCACACATACATGTAAAACGATGCAAGTATGAATTTACCAAAAGAATAACCTAACGCCTTGCGCAAATCAAGTTCAATTCCCACATTAAGATTCAAGAAATTAGGCTAATCAACGCAATTGAAATACATTGCGTAAATAATTCGAACAAAGGTCATGGTTCTCATATGATTACAAGGATATATCACTATAACCTACAATCATATTTATGCTACTTGTGTTCAAGGATTATCGCTCGATGATTAATCCTAAACTAGCAATAGATGTGATTACAAGTTCTACCAATTTGCAACTTGAAAAAACAAACAATCAAATCATGTTATAATACGTCAATCATATAACTATATTTCCAGAGAATCATGAACGATAATTATGAGACAAAACTAATTCATTAAACCCAAAATCATGTTATATAAAATCCAACTATTCCATAACCAATAATAAAGTTAAGTACTCATGCTCAAGGAGTTCATAACAAAAAGAAAGAGAAAAGGTTTCATGCTTCTAAACCCTAGAACACAAAGTAGAAGAAGATATTTTAGGTTTAGAGAAAGAGTTTTCTATTTATATGCTTCTCCCATTCCAAAAGGATACTCTTTCCAAATTTAGGTTTTCTCAAAACCCATCTCCAATTGGTCCACCAAAACCCACCTGAATCACTGAGTTAACTCGTCTGAATCGGAATCCAACCGAGTCATGGCTGTAATGACTGTTTCCAGGCCAACTTCCAGGCCATTTTCAATCATTTCAAAGTTTTTCCCTGTGACAGCCTAGCATACATCTATTTATAGCTTCTTTCTCTGTTCATCCATTCACTGCTTCGTAGCTCGCCCATTCCTCTAGCCATCTGCCATCTTAGCTCTAGCACCAACACCTACTCTTGCTTTGAGTCTCTAGCTGTAGTCCTAACATACATCTAACCACAGAATCACTGAACTCAACCACCAGCTGCAGCTCTAATGCCTTCTGCAGCAGGACATCCACACACAACTTCCATTTGCTTTGCATCTTCTGCCACATAATCAGCTGCACACTTCCAGGCAACAATCATCATTTACAAACACAAGCCATTCATGAACCAACAGAAGTTCATCCCCTTCATTTTCATCTGCAAATTGTCAATCACACCAACACAAACCCATTTTCTCAACGACCAAATCCATCTTCCTCTGGCTTTGCAGCTTCAGAACTCCACCAGTTCATCTTGATCTCAACCTCTCTTGACCCATTAGAACAACCACTGCTTACATCTTCACAGACAAATGAGTCCCTCCATCAACTTCAGCTCATCCAACACATTCATCTCAGGTCTCTAATCTCAAACTCAGGACCATCTCAGAACTCAATCATCCATTGTATTCTCTCTTTTATCATTTCAAACCCTGATTTCTCATTCAAACCCACTCAACTAGCAGCACAATCATTTCTACCTCAAATTAGAGAAAACCCATCTTTACTTATCATCGAATTCTTCTTCTAAATCCTTCAATCAATCTTCCTTAAATTCCTGAATCAAATCAAACTCTGCAAAACCCTTCTTTTACTGATTCTTCAATCTGAGAACATCACCATCTCCTCTATGAGCTCAGATCTCAATTGTAACCGCCAACACCACCACTGCATCACAGAACATCACATCAACCTCATTTCATACCCTGCAAAACACATTTCGTCACAGCAGCAAGAACAACTCCCACTCATCTCTGTAATTTCAACTTTGAATTTAATAAACTCAAAGTCCTTCTCCGAGATTCTAATAGCAAACCCCAATTTCTAATTATCTCAGATTCACTCTCAACACCACTGCCAATCTCTAAATCAAACCAAACCCACCTTGAATCTGTTTTATATCTTTTTTCTTGCTTATCAGACGTTCAATCATCTCAAACCCATTTCAATTTCTTCACTTCATCTCGTCCCTGAATTTCAGCTCCTCTTCTCTCAATTTCTCGATCTGTTTCTTGGTTATAACAGCGGCAGCTGCGCTGCTTTTCTTCGTTTCTCAATTTCAGATGGACAAAATGATTGAGAAAGAAGAGGATTCTTCTCGATATAGGGTTAGGCTGGACTTGGGTGCTAACAGCACACCCATCTTTTGGATAAGGGCTACTAAACTGGCTTCCCCTTAACCACAACTGACTGTCTTTAGTACTCCTCCAAAATAGAGTCGTCCCTTAACTTTGTGGCTCCCAATACCGTCTGCCTGTGAAATGATAATTTTGCCCTTTTTTCTCAAACCGGGTGATTTCTTCTTCTTTTCTCATAATGACTCCATTGTACATAATAAACTCAAATTCACACATGAGATACATAATTCACAAGAAAACTCGCAAAGAAAGCATAAATACTAGATATTAAATTAGGTGTTTTAAAAACCTATCAGTAGCTACATGGCAAAGAGTAACTATTCGGCTTCATCACATTTGCTACAGACATGTGTATAGAGAGGTGAACTTTTCAGCTGATCATTTTGCTAAGAAGGGAGTTTATCTTCCTAAGGGTCAATTTCAGAGATACAGTGATAAACCTACTTCTCTTAGTCATATGGAATTCCCTGGCCAACCTTACTATAGGTTTGATTAGTCATTCTTTCTTGTGATGCTTAGTTTAGGTTCCCTTATATTTTTCTTCCTTTTATAATGGGCCTTGTATATTTTGATCTCTGAATTTTAATAAAGTCGTTTTTTTTTTAAAAAAAAAAGGTGACATGATGCCTAAGGGTCTCCTTATCCATCACCAACCTTCCTTTCTCCACCTTCTTTTTTGTCCCTCCAAATGTTGCCTTCAACTTTACCAACTTGAATTTTTTTCACCTTCTTCTCAATGCTCCATTTGCCTCTCTTGGGTTATACTCATCACCACGTTTAGGGGACCTCACAGAACGTCTAAACTCAGATTGAGCTTTTCTTGCATCCCATCCTAGACATCTTAGAGCCAATTTTTCAAGAGCTTTATAACTCATCGATGGGTTGTAGCATTCTCGAAGACATTTACCTTCCACTGGTAAGCCGGTGATTCTATGGCAATCATCGAGAGTAATTCCCATCTCGCCAAATGGAAGATGCATTGTATATGTCTCGGGATAATGCCTCTCAAGAAATGCGGATACGGCAACAACGTCAAATTCCACATCTGCGTACTCAATAGCTCTCCATAACACACGTTCTTTAACCTTCGCTTGAAACTCGTCACACTCCAATATTAGATCCCATTTGGACGCCTTTTGACGTTTAATAAGACGAACTGCATCATTATGATCCTACGAAAAGAACATAACACTATTAATACTTGACGAAAAATATCCCAAAAAAACAACGTTTTGTTAGTTAAGAATAAACTTAAAGAATACCTTTGTCGCATAGATCTTCGCAACCCATGAGTGTTTATAGCCAGACAATTGTTGCCCCTCCATCATTTGGAGTACCATAAGTTGGGTTCCTTGGTGACAAACACAAATTATCAGGGAGAATGTGTGAGTATCTAGCACTATGCGGCTTCAGCTTCTTTTTCTCTTTAACAGGAAAAATTTCTTGCTCTTCCTCCTCTTCCTAATCTTCTTCCTCTCCCTCCTCTCCCTCCTCTTCATCCTCTCCCTCCTCTTCTTCGTCTTCCTCCTCTTCTTCCTCTTCCTCCTCATCCTTGTCTTCCTCGTGTACTTCTCCTTCTTTGCCCCGTCCTTGTTCTCCTTCCTCTACATTTTCAACGTGTTCTCTTTGTTGTTCAACCTCTTCATTTCCTTGCTCTTCTTCAATGACATTATCAATTGTATTCTCCATCACCTCTTCATTGACATCTTGGATTACATCACGAAAATTCTCTTGGTTCACTTCCGGTAACGAGCCCCCTCCATGTTTAGCATTTTTGGCACCACGGTTTCGGAAATCTAAATATTTTTCTCCACGAAGGGTGAGAGTTTTCAAATCCCCATCTAGGTGTAGTTTCAATCTTTTTCCTTTGTTCCTAAAGAACAAAAACCAAAGTATTAGCTACACATAATAGAATATTGTGTTATCAAATCAAATAGAACTAAAGAATGAAGTAAACACAACATTTGGAGTTAACAGACTATAGTTCGGTTACCTGATAAAAATTGCGAGGTAACCGAACTACATATTTCACAAGATCGGTAACTTGATAAAAATAGAGAATTAACCGAACTACATATTTCAAAAGTTCGGTTAGCCAAAAAATTTATCGACAAAACCGAACCCATTCTTTCAAAGGAAAAACTGAGTTCGGTTACGAAATTTATTTTTGCGAGCACACCGAACTATGTAATTCAGTGACCAGATATTAGTCTACTTAAACGAACTGTTCTTATTTTTGGAAGTTCGGTTAGAAAATCTAGGGTTTGACAAAAAATCCTAATCGATTTCTTCAAAAAATAATGAATTAAAAATAATGGATACGAAGGAAATTACCCGCGGATTTGTATTTGACTCGAATCGGACTTCTTTTTTCTCTTTGGATGCTTGATTTGGTCTCTCAACTTTGCTTCAAGTAGTCTATCAGTTTGAATTTGATTTGGAAGATTGGCTATTTTTGCAAGTCCCGGACTTGATCCTGGAACTCTTGGAGTTTTCTTGCTACGCATTGTTTATAAACGATTGGTTAATCGACGATGAAATTTTTTCGAATCAACGATTAATGTTGATGTATACGAAGAAGAAGAAGGAATAGGGATGGGTTTTAGTTTTGAAACTGATTAAAATCAGTTTTATTTAGGTTTTAATTAGTGGGTTGGATTAGTGGGTAGTGGGTTAAATTAGTGGGTTATTAGGATTAGTTATAACCTTAATTAGGGTGAGGGCAGATTAGTCTTCCATAATCTTTTAGGACACCCCTTATGATGCAGGGTGGACATTTCTATCACAAAGTACCTTTTTTGAATAGTCCCCAAAAAATAGTTCTTCGTTTTCGATACAGAGGGTGCAGTAGCCCATCGCTTCCATGGGATTACGCATTCGCAACCATTTAGGTGGTGTATCCACATACTCCATGTCCTGGCTACAGGGTTACATGGTGATTCCCCTTCACAATCCTGCGAGCTGCAGAGCTACGGAGGGGAGTCCCCCCTTCACAATTCTGCTATGGCGGTTTACATGTTCGCGGTTTACACGGTCCTACTAAAAAGAGAGATTCAAAAGTAAGAGGGTCTAGTCATATACCTCATGTACATACCTCTTTCACGTGGATCGCTGCCCTCCACGCTGCTCTGTCGAGCGCCAACTCTCTCTCCAAGCCTCGGTCCTTCAAATCTCGTATAATCAGTTCATCCCATGTCAATTTCGGTCGTCCTTTACGCTTCATTCTACCTTCGGCCCGCTTGATGCGTCCTAAGCGAACCGGAGCATCAGGTGGTCTTCATTGGTTAGATCGGTTCCATCATGTCTAAAAGCGGACATCAAGAAAAAAAAATCTCCAATGCAAGGTATTGAAAGTGTGAAGCTGAGCGTGAAGCGTTTTTCGTTTTTAGGAAGCGATGTGTTTGTCGAAGCGTGAAGCGTCACTTCATGGTTGATGTTTGAAGCGGATATTTTCTTATAAATAAATTAGTCGTAACTAGTAATTATAAATTTATTAGGAAGATAATATCTATATAAATTTTATATAAGTCTATTTTTTTTTCCAAAAACAAAGCGTGTGTACACCAGTTCAACCTAATCCAGATGACTGGGAGGTGGGGTGTTCAATTTCCCCCTTAAAACATTCAAATTTTCCTTTTAAAAGCTTTAAAAATTAGGCGAAAAATTTAAAGCTTCATGAAAGATGCGCTTCACATGACCATTTCGGAACGAAATGCTGAAATTTGAAGTGAAGCGTACGCTTCATGTAAGATGCGCTTCACATGACCGCTTCAGAGCGAAATGCTGAAATTTGAAGCAAAGTGTACGCTCCGAAGCGTGAAGCGTACGCTTTTAAAAACCATGCTCCAATGAGTGTTGAAATTTGCACGTGGAGATTTTCACATGTGGTAAGAATAGCAGAGTGGTGGAGGTTCCCGTCTTCGGCAAAGTCTTATGGATGAACAATTAATTGGGGTATACTGGAAATAATCGGGGATATTTTACTGTTCATGCTGGCATGGTTTTCGATGCCGACATGGACAATAAAATATCCCCCGATTATGCCAGCATGGTTTTCCATGCACGATTAGCGGATACTAAAACTAATTGGGGGATGGAGGAAAAGTAAAAAAACTGGATTTAAATATCAAATCAGGGTCACCCCTTATCTAAGTATTTTATGTAATTTCTAATATAGCCCTCACTGATCAAGTTTAGTGTTTAATTATAATTTGGAAAAATCTTAAGTATTTGTTAAATGATTAGTGTGTATTTTTTTTTGTATTTGGGTGAGTGAGGTGAGAGTAGAAGGAGGGAAAAAATATTTGAGAGAAACTTTTTTTTGGTGAAAATGGAGGATGATTGTGAATAGAGAATTGATGTTGCTGAATCTTTAGCTCAACTACAACAAGGAACATATCTTGAATCTTCAACTAATGCCAACAACTCACAATTGCAATTCTTTGTTGAGCCAACACCATTGAATGATGATTTTTACGAGCACGAAGAGTTTTTTGAAGAACCTACACAAGAAAGTAAACTAGCACAACATACAAGCATCCCCAATACACAGGTAAAGCTGCTAAGAGGGTACAAATTTGATTTTTTTCTTTGAATCCACCATTTTTGCAGATGAAAAATCTCGGTGCCGGCATGGACGTGGTATGAATACAATGCCGGAAGCAGCCATACCGGCATGGTATTCATACTACGGCCATGCCGACCACTCGATATCCCCCATTTTGAAATTCAAGTTGGCATAGTATTCAACCAAAAAACTATGCCGGTACAAAAGTTACTTTTTACCTACCACGGAATATTCTACGGAATATGCTACCGGCAAGGTTCAATTCTAAGGTTACCATGTCGGTATCTCTTGAAAAACATACAAGAAGCAGTGTCTTCCAAAGCTAAATACCGACGTAGTTGATTAATTAACGAGCATGCCGACACTCTGTACCGGTGTGGAACCATAGGTAACGAGCATGCCGGCACCAGTGTTTCCGGCATTGATTTCAAATGAAATTTTAATGCAGCAAGCTTCTCAAATTTGGTCTTCAGTTTCGGTTCAGTTCGACCATCCCGGAACTTTGGTCGAGCATGTCGGAACTATGGTTCGGCATAGTATTTTAATTTTTTTTTTGAACTAATTTATTTTCTTTTCATTCGATCCTTAGGTTGTGACATATATTGATCCAACAAAAGCAAGACCGCTTGGTCGGGATACGTCGGAATACTATAAAATGCCTCCGGCATGTTACCAAAGAATACTTTTCACCTAGTATCTTGAACTTTAATAATGGATTGCTTGTAATGAGCCTTATAATCTCCCATTGTTGTCCTTATGTAGGGAATAAAATCTAAAGAGGAAGCAATTTCTTGGGCTGAAGAGATGGCTCTTAAGAGCATGTGTGTGTTGGTGAGGAATACCCAAGGTTCAAAGTTCCATTTTGAGATGGCTTGCGAGAGAAGTGGGAAATACAAGGAGAAGAATAGCCACAAGAGAAAGGGTTATGTATATGCAAAGAAGACTAATAGGGTATACAAGATTCGTACGAGGAAGGATAATTACCCTTTTAAGATTGTATTCCATTTAAGAGACAAGGACAATGAATGGGATTGTACGGTGTGGTTTGGTCGTCATAACCACCCGGATCCGGAAGATTTTGTTGGTAACTCCCTAGTTGCGAAGCTAAAACCTCATGAAATAGAGGATGTAAAGAGATTGACCAAAGCATTTATCAAACCGAGACAAATTCTCAGAGGTTTCAAGGAAAAGGATCGGACGAACGTGCCTTCTCTAAGTACAATTTATAGCGCACAAGCAAGTATTAGAATGGTGGAATGGGAAGGGAGGAGCGTTATGCAAGAATTTGAGAAGATATTTTGGGATCACAACTACACGCGTATCATCAAAAGAGAGTCGAGCAACAAGCCCCTTCATTCATTTCGTATCCTTTGCTTGCAAAATTGGCTCATACATGTTGCGGTTTTCTTATGATGGATTGCACCTACAAGACAAACAAATACAATATGTCGTTGTTCAACATCGTGGGGCAAACATCGGACAAGGTATCATGCACATTGGCTTGGTGTTTAATGGAAAATGAGAGGGATTATAATTATAATTGGGCATTACGACAATTGGAATTATTTTTCCGGGAAAATCATCTTCTGAGGGTCATAATAATCGATCAAGATGACGCATTAATGAATGCAATATCCGACGTCTTCCCGGATTCAAAAAATTTCCTATGTACATATCATATATGTAATAATGTGATAAATTCTTGTCATGCCTTGTTTGAACCCACTAAGGAGGATATTAAGAAGAGAATGATTATTCAACTAGAGGAAGACGTTCGCAAGAACAAACTATCACCCGAAGAAGAAGAAGATGAAAGAGTCAAGATCAAAGAGCGAGTGGACAAAGAACATGAGGAAAATCATAAAAAGTGGCTGGCATTTCTAAGAGATTTGGAGAAATTTTGTTGGTCTCTTACCGAGGATAGGTACGAAAAGAATTTGGACAAGTTTATTGCCAATTGGAATGAAGTTTATCCAACTGCCGTCTCGTATTGTCGGAGTCAATGGTTGGATAAGTTCAAGGAAAAATTTGTGTGTGCATGTAAAAACCGGTATAGACACTACGGGAATGAAGCAACTAGTATAGCGGAGTCCGCTCATGGGAGATTTAAAGATCTCATCGAGTCCGACCAAGGAAACGTGGTTACAGTCACCGAGGCAATGGAGAAATACTTTAAGAGTGATATCGATAGGATCAAGAAGGATTTTGAGAAAAGCTCAATGGAAAGGATGTATTCATATTTTCAATATGGTAAGTTACTCCGAAGAATAGAATTCAACGTCTCTCATTGGTCAATAAAACGTATGATGACAGAAATGCAAAAGGAGATAAACTATGGCAAACCGGGTGACGTGTGTATTTGTCCCGACATGTCTTTATTGGGGATTCTGTGTCGTCATATGCTTGTGAAGTATGAAGAAGTGATACCTATTGAGGTTATTGATCCGTTTTGGAAGCAACTATCTTTCACCCCCTCCCCCTATGGAAGCTCACGGACAATCACCATGAGATACGAACGAAGCAAGGGAATTCTTTGAAGCTTACTCACGTGGAAATTCAGCTAGCCGGCAAGTCTTTTTCAGCCAACTAAGGCTAATTACACTCCCATGGACAACACAAAGTGAAGAGCCAATAAAGGGAGATCCTCCCGGTAGACCACAAACCAAAACGGAAAGGAGAAAACAAAGGAAAGAATTGAAAGAAATGAGTCAACGTGAATGTGAAATCGAGGCAAGTAACAAACGAGATCCAACCGGATGTGAGATTTCAGAAGCAAGGTTCGCGGAAGCTCCGGTTCCAAACAAAAAGGGTAGCCGAGGAAGGAACCGCTATCAAGTCAACAACAAACGGAGGATTCCGTATCCACACCAAAAGCCGGTGGATCGGAGGTTCCAAAGAAAAGGGATAGGCCGAAGAAGGTACACACATCGATTGAACAAGAACAACAAGCTGATGAAACGGATGCCATACCTAGAGTCGATGTAGCGGAGGTTACAAAAAAAAGGGGTAGGACGAGGAAGGTACCAACATCAAGTGACAAAAAACAACAAGGTGAGCATTCCGAAGGCACACCCATAGTTGATGAGGCGGCGGTGCCAAACAAAAAAGGAAGGACGAATAAGGAACCTACATCAAGTCAAGCACATCAAGGTGAAAATTCAGAAGCCATACCAAAGATAAGTGATGGCAAAGGTAAGGGACCCATGTCTAGTCAACAACAACACAATGGTGACAACTCCGTAGACACAACCAAAGTTGATGTAGTTTCGGTTCCAAAGCGAAGGGGTAGGCCAAGGAAGTACGCACTCCCATCACATATTCAACCAACTGAAAGCCTAGAGTTTGCAGAGGATGGATTGGAGATAATAAAGATACCAGTTGGTAATATGAAGATGTTTAAGTATTCCAAAACAGGTAAGACTTATAGACATTACCATACCAAAATAGAGTCTTATGTAGATCAACTTCCCGAGGTTATTCGCGAGTATATTATATATACGGATGATGTCGATGGATATGGAAATTGTGGCTATCATGCCATGACTGAACAATTAGGAATCTTTGAGACGACAGTTAGTAAAGGGATGACACCATGCCGATACGCTAGAATGAGGATGGCCGCTCAACTTGTTAAAAAGAAAAGCTTTTATGAGCAATTGCTTGGTGATGATAAAGATTTTGATAGTTTGTATGCTCGAGTGTTAGGGACCGAGAACGAGATGAAATCCCTCCCTACTCAATATTGGATGAGAATGGCGGTTTGTGGGCATCTAGTGGTGGATATATTTAATTGTGTTGTTCATTATTTTCCCCCACCATACAAGCAATATATACACCAAATTGGAAAAAGTGCGAAGGATCTCTTAAGAAGAGAAGAGTTGTTTTGGTGTTCGTGAACGGGAATCATTTCATTATTCTGAAGCTCAAGGATAATTGTCCATTACCACCGGTTTGTGGGATGACTAAAAACAAGGATATAGATCCAAATCTCTGGAAGGAATGGATGGCATTGTATGGGGAGAATCACAAATTTTAGGATGCGTTGGCCTTATCAATAAAACCTCTCCAAGAGAAGATGCAATTTCATACGTGTGGAAGCGATGATGAGTAATTTGGATATATGTGGTTCGCTAATATGCAACATTTTGTTTTTTGGAAGTGTGAATTGTAAACATTAAATCATATTTTTATGCCAATGCCGGCATGGTTATGTTTCAATACTACAACGACGTAAGACTGTATCGGCGTAGAACTGAACTTTGGAACAGTGCCGGAATTCCAGAGAAATTAGTAAACGTTCCGGCATTGAAGTTAAATTACAAACCGTGTCGATACTATGACAAAAATATTTTGCGCCTGGAAAATGCAGACTACCGGCATGGTAGCAAAAAAAACTTCAATGCCGAAACTCTGTGATTTTGAAAATTCAGAGTGCCGACATTGTTTTAACTATTTTTTACCATGCCGGTACTGCCATAAAAACTCTGAAATTTCTGTGATCTTGAAAATTCAGAGTGCCGGCATTCCAAAAATATACCGGCAAAGAGGTAAATCAAATAACAACACTAGATTGTTTTAAAAAACCATCTCCAAAGCTAAGAGGTTCCAAACTGAAAACAAATCAAACATAAACCAAATCAACCAAAGAGTTTAGCAAGACACACAAAAAAACACATTGTTCAAGACACACAAAAAAACATAAACCAGCACTAGATTGTTCAAGATCTAACTAATACTATAGAAGAAACACACGATCACTCGGCCCTTGGCTTCTTGTGTACCCTCTTCTTCCTTTCTCCCACAAGTCTTTTTCCTCTGGATCTTCAATTTTTTCTATCTTTTGCTCGACTTTCTCCATTTATTTCAGGGTCAACACATCTCCTTTCTTGTTCTTTTTCTTAAAGAACTTTGACAAATTTTCTATCCGCTGACGTTGTTGTCATATTTTTAAACATGTACTTAGTATGTACACTTATATAAGTTCATAGATATAGATTAAAAGAATAGGAAGTGAACAACAAGTACGTACCAACAATGTAAGGATCTTTTGTAGTCCAGGTACAATATTTTCAGCCGGAGTTGTGAAGGGAGGTTTTGCTTGTGGAGGAACTTCTTAGGTAGCTGGGCGTACAACATAAGGATGCGAGTACCTCAAATGACCTCTGAGGAAGTCTGGTTCGGTCTCATAAACGTTTTCCGCCAATTCCCAACCAACCCTATCTAACACAAGTCTTCGTTCTACCCTTTCCCTTCAATGTGCAGGAATGGGATTTGGGTCGTAAACTACCAGAGTATGCTTCTCATTTGCTTGGCATCGAGGAAAGTCATGAGAGAATTTCTGATAAGATGTATCTGTAAAGCTTTTCTGCTTGTATCCAAGTTGGCGTATTACACGACGATGGTTGTTCATAACAAATCCTTTTGGATGAAGTAACGTTCCATTGTAAAATGAAACATTGTCACGCCTTACAAAGTGAACTCCTCTGGCATTCCTATATGGGTCAAACAAAACATCTTGGGCAACCGCGGAGTCCAAAGCCAATCTCATGGTGAATAACCGTTTCTTGTTATTGGGCTTCAAGGAATTTTTGAAAAAGTATTTCTGATCTAGAGGTTGTTGCGGTTGATATTCACGTACTAACTTCAATCCTTTATAGTTCGGGAACAATGTTGGGAAGTGTTCATAAGCCCACACCTATGCCGATGAAAGATCGTTCCAATGAAATGTATAAGAAAAAAAATAATCGGAAACTAACAAAATTAACGACAATGATCACAAAATAACTAGTTCACTATACCTGAATTACAGTGAAATTCCCATTAAATTGACAGGCGTTCGCCTTAGAAGCTCTACGCATTTCTGCCAAAAAATGTGCCAAGAAAGCAATGCCCCATGAATACTCATAAACCTTATCCAAGGGATCCAAGTATTTTAGGTTGTTCATATGCACCATGTTACCATTAGCGTCAGGGAATATTGCGGAGCCCAAGTTGAACAACAGATAAGCAGCGGCAGTTTGCTGAATTTGTTCAGGATTCAATTCCCTGCCCTTCATATTCCCAAACAATCGAACGAGATCGACGAATTTGATAGTCTTTGTCCGGGAACGATCTGTCTTGTACATATTTTCCATAGTCGTTTCCTGGTCCCACTCAAACAACTTTTTAGTCAGCTCATAGTTCTTGGCCCATTCTAGGTCCTTACAGTGATCTCCTTCCTTAATGGCTTTCCCAAGAACCTCTAAACCTAGTATTCTTTAGACATCTTCAGGGATAATGGTCATCTAGCCAAAAGGAAAATGCATGGTATCACTTTCACCAAAAAACCTCTCCAAAAAGCAGTTCGATGTGACTTGATCAGTGGCCACATAATTTTCTACCGCGGGATACAACCCTGATGCTCTGACTAATTCTTGAACAACTTCACACTCAAGATCCAAAGGCCATATATCCATTGATTGATGGCGGCTAACACGGAAGGATTTCTTGTGGCCTTACAAAAACACCAAACTAAATTAAATTCACTTGATCATAGATAAATAATATAATAACAAGATGCAAACGTCTTACATAAGTTTGATAGATCCAACGAACCCAAGAATGCTTGTAGTCAAATAAGAGTTACGGGTTTCTCGCTTCACCCCACTGTTTGCCGTCTTTGCGGTCTGGAATTATGTCATTTGTTTTAGGAAGGTGGGTTGCGGGTCCCTTTTCCTTTTTCTCACCGGATTCAACTTCAACCACACTGAAGGGGCTATTGATGATCGTGGAAAATCGAAATCAAAAACGCAACAAGTGCACGAAGATGAAAAAGATGAAGAGGAAATAACAAATTTGATGCGGTAAGTGATATCTATGTTAAATTAAAGCATGTTTAGGGTTTATCCCATACTAGAAAACACAAATTGATAGTTGCATGTTTAGGCTTTTTACTACACTAAAAGAAAATTTTGAAATTGCAATGTAGTCAATTGAAATTCAGTTACAATTTAGTTTCGACGTGGAATTCAATTTGAATACCATACCGGATTATATGTCTTGTATCCCCCTTTTATTGTATGAAACTACCGGCATATCAATAGAATTGCCGGTACAAAGTGCCGGCTTTGTATATTTCATAAATTCCATGCCTTTTTTTGATTTCCTAATTTTGTTAAATCTCTGTACAAATTTACCATATTATCGGCTTAATTTATCCGTAATTCGCAACGCCGGCAATGCTGCCGGCAGTGTCGTGTTGTTTAACATCCGTGCCGGTTTTGATTTCCTTCTTTTGTTAAATCTCTGTACAAATTCTCATATTACCGGCATAGTTTATCTGTAATTTGCAACGCCGGCACTGCTGTCGGCAGTGTCATTTTGTTTAACATCCATGCCGGTTTTGATTTCCTTCTTTTGTTAAATCTCTGTAAAAATTTCCCATATTACCGACATAGTTTATCTGTAATTTGCAACGCCAGCACTGCTTCCGGCAGTGTCTTTTTGTTTAATATCCATGCCGGTTTTGATTTCCTTCTTTTGTTAAATCTCTGTACAAAATTCCCAAAATACCGGATTTGTTGTTCAGTTGTTTACTAGCCCGACACATCTTCCTGCACTGCTTTTATGTTTACCATCCATGCCGGATTTATGTATATAACTCAGTTGATATATTGGGACGTAAGTCTAGAGCAGCAGAAATCAAGAAAGGAAAGGGAAAAGCTATTGAAGAGCGTAAACCTAAGTCTTCTCGGCCTCGACGTAGTCGATCTGATCCGGAACGTGGTAAGATCATCATTCGGGAGTGTACGGGGAACACAAGCAGCAGTGAAGATGAAGAGTGGGAAAAATATGTACCTCCTCAACCAGCCCGAGCAGGTGGATCATCCTCACAAGGCTTAGGACAAAGATGGAAAGATGGAATACTTCCTTTCTATAACCGTCACTTAAATAGAATTAAGGAGTTTGTAACCGACATATAAATGGAATTAAGGAGTTTGTAACCGTCACATAAGTGGGATAAAGGAGTTTATAACCGCCACATAACTGGAATAAAGGAGTTTGTAACCGTCAGAATGCCGGTATGGAAAGATGGGACAATACAATGTCGGCATTCTGACAATAAGTTTAAATTGAGTCCAGAGTACCGACAATGTATGTTGATTAAACTTCAATGTATGTTGATTAAACTTCAATGCTGGTACTTGTACCGGCATAGTATTTGGTTATTAATCAATGCCGACTTACTCACCACCAAAATAAGTAGCCACCAAAGGTTTAAGCAAGCAAACTGACCTAAACTGGCATTCGTATTAATCTTACCGAATAAACTTAAAAACATTAAACACATAAACAACGTTCCACATAAAGTGAAAGATCTTAAGATAATTGCAACTAACATCATTTCTTGGAACGAGATTCAATAAACAAAGCGGCTTCGAAATGCCTAAAAGGCTCTTTTCGCCACTTGGTATATGCGTCCTGAGGTTGAAACCTATTCCCTCTGTATCTTGCGAGAAACTCGTTGTATTTGCGACATAATTTTATGAGGGCAATTGTTCGATTATCTACAAACTCATCCCCGTAATCCATTTTGCGTTTCTTGCACATACCGTCCACAAACTTCGGCATATAAGGACCATCCGTAACAAGACCCCAAAAAAGGTTTAAAGGGCGGTGATCTTCGGGAGATCCGATACTATGTAGAAATTTTTAATCCATCCGGTTTATTCCTCAACATCCGCTTCTATCTTCGCTCGTTTTACACGTTCATATATTTCCTTAGTTTCTTTGCGATATTTTGCTTCTATTGCTGCTTCTTCTTCTTTTCTTTTCCTTTTAAGTATCTCTTCTTCCATTGCGGCAATTGACTTGGTGGTTTCTTCCTTCCTTCTAAGTTTTTCTTGTATAATGACAATTGAGTTGGTGGTGGATGATGATTGATTTCCTATCGGAGTGGATAATTTGTTCTTCTTAATTTTTTATTTTTCCATGGCAATGATGAAAACAGTAGTTGGTGACGGATTTTCCATTGGAAATATGTGTTGGAGCTTTTTTTTTTTGGAGGTATGAAGTACAATGGGTGTATCCATTGCTTTAAATAGATGAGGACACAACGGCTCTTTTTCCACTTTATCATTCCGGCATTGTCAGTAACCTAACATCCACGACGGCAGTTTCCTTTACAGGTTTATGGTTTAAAAAAATAGTCGTTGGGCATTGAATGTTTAATTCCGGCGTTAAACGGGGGACAAACAGAATGCCGGTAGAGTGTGCCGGCATACAAACATATATAAAGACAATTCCGGAATATGGTTTATTACACACAGAAACCATAACATTTTGACACTCAATTACGGCATAGGATTATGTATAATATCTATGCCGGCATTGAATTATGTTAACATAGTATGCCAGAACTATAATTTATTTCAAATGTAATCCTTGTCGCAGGAAGCACGGATGCACCTAGCACGTGCATCAAGCCTTTAAACCACTTGGTGACCCAAGTGGACGAGTTATAATCTCGTGAGGGTTTACATAGAGATCTACCCACAAAACCTTACCAAAAACTACCCTAAAAACCTAACCAAAAACATTAAACCTATCAATCTTATTAAGAAGAATCCGTCTCCGGTTCACCCAGCTGGTGGTACTCCGTGACTTTGGTTACCATGTGGTTCACGTTTTCATCAAACATGAATGCTTCCCCCTTTTTCTGTAAGTAACGCGCTTTCACGGCTTCATGCTACAAAAACAACACACAAACTTAGTTTGTTACATAAAAATTTAAAAGAGTGGGTTGTGTCGAATTAGTCACAAAGATACTTACAAGTTGTTGAGGGGACAATCTATTGTGGGTACCATGCGCGATCCGGTGTTTGATTTTTAAATAGTCAACCACCGCATCTAGGATGATGTCGTGTCGTTGCTCGATTTGTTGAGCAGTTCTTCCTGTCGGGTTACCATAATCGTGAGTAAATTTGTTAAGAATCTTCAACCACATGGAATCCCGTGAACTGCTATCTATAGTTGAAGGACGAGTTGCGGCGTACCATGCTTGGGTGATTGCTAAATCTTCCTCGGAGTCAAACGATGCCATTTGTTTTATGTGCGAGTAGGTTCTATACTAAGCTATTTATAGATGACTCTTCTAGGGTTTAGAGTTTCATAAGTTAAGAGTCTCAAGGATATATATAAGAACACACGAGTTTTGGGCAATTGGGTCCAAGTATTATCTCTCTTTATATAGAGAAAAACCTCAACGACTAGTTTTTTTGAAATCACATGTGTCGGCATTGAAGTTAATATGAACTGAGACGCCGGCACATGGTTCTGGTACAGATTACCGTTAAGTATCCACGTCGGTACTTGATTTTTTTTTACAGGGGTCAAATCTGCAGTTAATACCGACATCGTTTTAACAACAGCGTACAACGCCGGCATATACTACCGGCAGTGATTATATTTCTGCGACCATGCAGGTACCTATGAATTCAGAAAAAAAAACTAGTTTTTTGAAAAATAAGACCGTTGGAGCTTCATTCTATATAATACCCCCACCCACCCCCTTACCCCCCACACACATGCATTCCTTTGGAAAAATTTACACAAAGCACCCACCAAATAACAAAAATCCTTCTCTTAAGAAAGCAAGCCTCAAAAAATAGATCAAACAAGAACGGTTCAAGCTTCACAAGCGATGGGAGATTCATCAACAAGCTCTATTTGCAAACCACCATCAAGATATACCTGCAAAGTAAGTAGATTCAACATTACTAACAATATATTGACAATTAAAATCTTTTCTACTAGGACGTATCACTAATATAATCTTCTCTTACAGATTCATCATTACACCTGTCAAATTTACAAGTCACCTTCTCATCTAGCATGGACTGTCCTTTTATTTATTCGAAGTGTAGAAATTGTGATGAGACACGCTGGTTTTGGATTGCAAAAACTGATGATGCTGAAAATGGAAGAATCTTTCCAAGGTGTTTGAATCACCCAAAATGCGAAGAGTTTCAATGGCTAGACAAAGCTATTGAACTATCGGAATCAAGAGAAAAACACAAAGGCCAATGCAAGCCTATTGATGCGGGTGTGATGGGTGTTATATGAAGGGAAAGGAATATGTTGAAAGAGAAGATGAACCAATGAATATGGTCCTTGACATCGAGATTTCAGACGATGTCTTCGAAGATATTCGCGAAAGGCTCAAAGGTTCCGCAATTGTTGAAAAGGGATGGTAATAGATTATGAGATCATCTTAAACCAAAAGTACTCAATTCGCATGTTTTTTAGTATGTTTTAATTTAAAGTTTCAAATCTAATGTAATAGATTACTTAGGAATGAAATAAAAGAGCATTCAGAGTGTCTATAATCAATACCGGCATTGTAGTTTTATCCAAACCAATGCCGGTTTTCTGGAAAAACTATCCAAGTGTAAGAAAATCAGATTTCCGGCATAGATTCAATAAATATTTCAATGTCGGTACTGTCCAAATTCTATACAGGAACTTGGACCCTTTCATCCCCACTTTCCGGCATGGTTTTAGAAAAAACATTCAATGCCGGTACAAGTGGCGACATGGAATTATAATTACTTTTACATGTCGGAAACAGTCCCGGCGCTGTAGAACCTAAACATTTCAATGCCGGCACCTCTGGTGTAAAGAAAACTTACAAATAAAACATTTCACTAGAAATCTAAACATGTTCAACCTAAACCAACAACTGATTGTGCTTAAATATTCTTAATCTAGGTATCATAAACCAAAAGTAAACCAAACAACTAAAGAGTTAATCATGAGGTACAAAAAAAAACAAGTTCGGAATTGTTCAAAATGTAACAACCACCATCCAAATGAAGAAACACAACTAAAGAGTTCATCACTTGGTATTTTGCTTCTTATGGATGGCCACCTTCCTCGTTTCCCCGAACAAAGCTTTTGCACTTGGGTCTTCCATTTTACCAAGCTTTTCCTCGACTTCCTTCATTTCTTCAAGGGATAGCACCTCTCCTTTCTCGTACTTGCAACCAAACATCTTCTTCAACTTGCCAAGCCGACATCGTTAGTTTCATACATCCAACACGTAATTAGTATATATATGCTAATATAAGATTATGTATACATTAAACGACTAAGCAATTAACAATACTTACTAGCAATCCAACAGTCTTATTAAGTTGGGCCATCGTAAAGGGTGCCTCTGTAGGAGTTGGAGCGGGAGGGTTTTCCTGGGGTGGAACTTTGACGTTGTCCGGGCTCACGAGAAAAGGATGTGAGCGTTGCAGGTAATAAAACATGTAGTCGGGATGAGCTTCATCATCGTTTTCCGCAAGATCCCAGATACTAATATCTACCAAACGACTTGGTTCCCTATCCCTTCAATGTGTTGGTTGTGGAATTGGATCATACTCTACCCTCAACTTCAGCTTAGTTGAAAAGCTCCGAGAATGGTCAATAGTGTACCTTCCAATGGAAGCTGTCTCGAATCTAGGTAATTTCTTATATCCAAGTTGTCGCATGACACGTCGGGGATCAACCATAATGTATCCCTTTGGGTGGAACAAGGGTCCATTGTAGAATGAAACGTTATGATACCTCAAAATTTGGTGGTTTTCTCTAGCCTCCTTGTGATGGTCGAACACAACCTCTTTGGTAGTCATCGCGTCCAGATCCAATCTCATATCTGTCAGTCGACGATTGTTACCGGGATTCAGAATATTGTTGAACTCGTATCTCTTAGCTCTATGCTCCTCGGGTTCGGAAAGGTTTTTGATCTTCAAGAAGGGGTAGTCCTTGAACAATGTTTAGAAGTGTTCATAAGCCCACACCTATACCAATGTGGAATGATACATATAAGAAGCAGTAAATTTTGTTTATAAGTTCATAATAATGGTACATGTGAACAATATATATAAGAACATAAGTTTAAAAACAAAATTACCTGGAGTAGAGTTAAATTCCCGACAAATTGGTTTCTAACAGCCTTGGAGGCCCTTCTTATCTCCGCTATCAAATGCGCCATTACCACGGTGCCCCAAGAATAGTGATGGACCTCTTCCAACGGATACAAGTATCGAAGGTGGTTTGCACTAACCCTGTTACCACTAGCGTCAGGGAATACCTTAGTGCCCAAGATGAATAACAGGTACACAACTGCTGTATAACGAATTTGTGCAGGGTCCCATCCATCCTTCAAACTTCTTGCCTTTGTTTTTTAAAAGGTATTTTTAAGCAACGTCAGTTTGATGGTCTTTGCCCTACTATTCTTAGATACATAGAAGCTTTCCACAGAAGTTTTGTAGTCCCACCCAAACAGTTTGTTAGTGAGATCGTGCAACTTCGACCATTCTAGGTTCGGAAACTTATCTCTTTTTGCAACTGATTTTTCGGTAACACTCAAGCCTAGAATGTGATAAGCATCATCAGGGATCAAGGTCATCTCCCCAAACGGGAAGTGCATGGTATCAGTTTCATCATGATACCTTCCGACGAAGCAATTGACTGTCACGGAATCACACTTCACATAATTTTAAACTAAACAATATAGACCAGAATCCCTTACTAATATTTGGACCTCTTCACATTCCGTAGAAAAATCCCAATGAGACGCAATTTGGTTTCGGCAAACACACATAATATTCTTATGATCCTACAATTAGGAGATAATACAATTAAGAGATTTTACATAAATATGAAAAAATACATATGCACAAGATAAAAAATTCTTACATAGGTTTGATAGATAGTACGAGCCCATGTGTCCTTGTAGCAAAATAGCATTCTCGGATCGTCAATGTCACCCCAAATACTACCACGATCAAGGTCTTGTATCATGTCATCAGTATCAGGAAGGTTCGAACCTTTAACTTTTACTTTGCCTTTGCCGTTGCCTTGTGTCGGTTGTTGACTTGGCCTGCCATTTTCCTCTAAAACTTCGCTTTGGGTTGCTAATTGACTTGGATCAACCTCATTATCTTCCTCCTCACTTTCCTCTTCATCTTGCTCATTCTGCTCAATTGTTCCAGTAGGTTCACGGATTACGAGTCGATTACGGTCACCACCACTCTCCCAAATTTCCCCTCTTGTATTCGCTCCCAAACGCTTGTTGCGACCTTGTTCTTTCCCTCGAGGAGGCAGAGACTGAGGAGTACCAAGACGGTCCTTTTTTCTTTTCTTAATGCCAGCATCTTTAGTTTTTCCTTTGTTAACTTCCTTGGCTCTAGCCATATATCAAAGACACACGAAATGAATATAAGACAACTCACTTTCATTTTTAATACCGACATAGATATACTAAATAACGACATAGAATCATCAGTACCTGCATTGATTCACGAAATATCAACCATGCCGAGACCATAAACGACATAGTAATTTAGCAAATACATTATGCCGGTACACTATTCCGGCAGTGAACAATAACTATCGACAATGCCGATAGTCTTAGGTAATTCCCAGGCAGTTCCTGGATACCAAAAGAGCACTGCCGGCACAAACGTAAGAATTAAAATCCATGCCTTAACCAAGTGTCGGCATGGAATTAACCTGAATTCAGTGCCGGTACTGATAACCATTTCTAGGGTTTTCCTGGATACCAAAAGAGCAATACCGGCATAATCGAATAAATGTAAACCAATGCCGTAACACACTACCGGCATAGTTCTAAACCTAATTTCAATGCAAGTACAAAACATTCAGTCTCAGGTGATTTTAGCTTTGTAGACGACATTGTATTCATGCAAAAATCAATGATGTAAAAATCTATCGGCATTGCCTTCATACTAAATTGAATGTCGTAACTAAGTACCTTCATTGTATTTATACAAATTCCAATGCCGATACTCACTGAAACTCAACTGTTTGAGATAGGGCTCGCGATTCTAACCTAAACCCACTGCTGTAAATCGATTCAAACACTTATAAACTAGTTCAAAATCACTTACCTCCTCACAGAAGCCATGTTTACCAGAGGTTGATTGTCCGAGTTCTCCTCCTCCTCCTCTTCTTCTTCTTCTTCTTCTTCGGTAATCCGATTGATTCTTTCTTTTTGTTTTTGTTGAGCAACTGATTTTGATTTTGATTGCGGGGGTTTCTTTCGTGAAGGCATTATTATATATAGATTGGGGTAATCGACGAAGATATTTTTGAATCGACGATTAAAAACGATGAAGAAGATGGAAGAAAAAAAACAACTCAAAACCTAACCCTAACCGAGTGTGGCGGCACAAATGGAAATGGTCGAATTTTTCTAAAAGAATTACTATATTAACTTCACGTATTTATGATAAAAATCTAGAAAATAAAAAAACTATTATATTAATATCGGAAATTTATGAAAAAAATCCAAAAAATCGAGTAAACATTTATATGGGGTAAAAAAATCATGTGTATGTTTTTCGGATCGTTTGTAAGGTAAAAAATCTAAAAATAGCTATATTAATTTCAAGTATTAATGATAAAAATCCAAAAAATAATAAAAAGATACTATATTGATTTTTGGACATTTATGATAAAAATCCAAAAAATCCAAGCATGTTTATGGGGTAAAAAAAATCAAATTTATATTTGTGGATCGATTGTAGGGTAAAAAATCTAAAAATTACTATATTAATTTTGATTATTCCAAAAATAAAAATTATATCAATTTCTGATAATTCTGATAAAAATCCAAAAATAAACATATTTAGGGGCAAAAAAATTATATTTATAGTTTTTGGATCGTTTGTAGGTAAAAAGTTTGAAAATTACTATATTATTTACAACCCGAAATTGATATTATATTTCGAGTATCTAAAAAAAATAGATTGATATTTACATTTTTTTTAAATAATTTTATACGGGTAAAAATCTCTAAATTAGTATTTATATAATCTTCAAAATCTAAAAGAATTAAGAAGCCAAAATTATCGAAATAATTTAAGGTAAAAGGATCTTTGCAGGTTTGCTTAGGGTAAAAAGTCTTTGACGGTTTGCTTAAATATTTGGTAGGGCAAGTAAATTTTTAAGTTAACCTAAATTTAAAGAATCAGTTTAGGAAAGAAATATCTTTTTGATATTATTTTTGGAGTTAGTTTAGGTTGTTTACCAAAATTTACAAAAAAAAAAGTACTATCGTTGACAAACAATATGGTTTGCCTATATTTAGTAAAATTTTCCTTAAAATTTGGATATATATTTATGTTCAAATTTGGGAATTCGTTGCTAAAGTTTCATTGTTCCTTGATTTTAGACATACAATAAAATGCATGGTAAAAAAATACCGAATCTTTTAAGATTGATATTTAAGATATTTGAAATAAAAGAAAAAAGAGGCTAGAAGAAGACATTATGAAACAAAATTCTACTTTTTTTTTCTTCTTAATATCATTAATTCCATAAATAAAACAACAGTAGGTGAAGGTATCCGTGCTTTTGTTCCAGATAAAGCCATTTTGAGTGTTGTTTCGCGCAAACGTATTAAATACCTGGACAAATGTGTCTCACATGGTTATGGTTTGGGTGTTCTAGCTTTCTCTATTTTAGGAGAGTTTAGTGAAGATACTTTGTGGCTTTTAAGCGTCTGAAAAACTGTCATGTTAGTAATGATGCTTGTAGTGGTTTGGGCAGTTTTATTTTTTATAGATTAAGCATTGTTATTCAGAAAGGTGTTGGAGCTCAGCTTGTTGGTAGGCTACCAACCAAAGCTCGGTATGAGTCATGATGTAAGCAAATTTTTTAATTTACTAAAAAAAGCTAACAATATAAGTAAAGCACGAATTTGGAGACTGAAAAAAAAAAAAAAAGACATAAAATAAAATTTATTACTAAACGGTAAAAGATGCTCAATATTTTATGTGCAAAAATATTATAACAATCAAATGCAGCTACCTAAAACATAGATGAGTGATATTATTTCCTAACAATGAAAAAAACATTAGTCAGTGGAATTTTTGAGTTTCACAGATCTCTATATCTATAGTATAAGGACAATGGTGTTTTTCTATTTGGACGGAGATCTACAGTTTGGACACATAAAGGACGACCCAGATTGAGGCACCTATTTAAGTTATTCAATTACATTTCTGGCATATAAAGAAGGGTCCAGATTGATCTACATATTTAAGATTTTCAATCTATATTTTAGGCATATAAAGAAGGGTCCAGATTAATTCACATAATATTAATTTTACCTAAGATAATGGATTTAAATTGATTGCCCATTAATTTAATGTCATTTATTTGGGAGTTATTCCTCCCATTTAGGCATATAAAGAAGGGAATTGTCCATTTATTTGAGAGTTATTTTTATTCCTCCCATTAACTTAACTTTTAATATAATCCTTTTTATAATCAAATTCCTTTCCCAAAGTTTCATCCTTTGCACAACTCTATTCCCAAGGTATGATTCATTATTGTTAAGGTTCATCCTTTGCACAACTCTATTCCCAAGGTATGATTCACTATTGTTTTGGTTGGATTCATGGTGTCTCACGCCTAAGTTTTATGTCATTTATGCAGTCAAAAGATACTGATCAAGTATTGTATTTGATCAGTTTAGTTTCTCTTTGTTTTTTCATCAATATTCATTTTTTATCCCAAATTTGTTTTTCATTTGCAGTCAAAAAATACTGATCAAATATGATTGTTATCTATTTGTTTTCATTCTTATGTTAAGTTTTTTTTAATACCATACTATTTAATTTCTATTTTTTTACACAATTTTTTTCTCTAGGTAGGGAATTGTCCAATTAGACTTTGACCTTTTCAGGCCAAAATCAGAGGATTTACATGGAGTGAAAATAAATGACGAAGAAAACGACTGTTTCATTGTTATGTCCTTAACTTGGGTCGTTAAATAGCATTTCTTAACTGTTCATACTCTTAGTTGGATCATTGTTGTTAGATTTTCTCTTTAATTTTTGTTTAACATCAATGGATTCATGGTGCACAACTTTATTCCCAAGGTATGATGCACTAAAAGATGGGCACAGGTCATCCCGCTTGGGACATTAGGTTTTCAAGTTTGAACCATGAATTGATGGTTATATCAATTACCATAAATGAAACTGGGTGGAGTTCCAGTGTACACGCTTACGTTGGATATCTTAACCACCAAAAATATTACTCCCTATTGTATATATATATAAATTGAATTCGAAGATTTGATCGATATATTAACATCAGCTGGAGCGGTTTCTTATTAAATGGTGATTAGGATGTCCATATATTGATGTACATTATATATATATATATATATATATATATATATACATATATTGATGTACATTGATATATATATATATATATCAATGTACATCAATATATGGACATCTTAATCACCATTTAATAAGAAATCGCTCTGGCTGATGTTAATATATCGATCAAATCTTCGAATTCAATTTAAGAAAGATTATCATTCCCCAAATTTCACATGCTCAGCTCATGGTATTCTCCCAAGAAAAAAAAATATAACCAACACCAAAACAACCCATAGCCCCGTGCCGTTACGACACGGGCTTTGGGTTGTTAAAGTTGTTTCATTGTCAAATATAACTTCAGACATTCGCCGAATATATTTCTTGATGGATCCAAAATACATATAGTTGGAAATGTTTTTTGATTGCATTTAGTTCATGTCATTGCTCATAATACCAAAAAAAAAAAACACACATCTAAGATGCAACTATTGAACCCAATGCAATATCATATTTAAAATACACACTGACAGGGCCAACTCGAATATGTTAGAAGCCAACGTGTTCAGAATGGAAATCGACAAGTTAAGTAACTTGTCGATTGCATTCCCAAGATGAACAAGGGTTCAAAATGGTAAAAGATCGTGATCAAGAATCTAAAAGTGTCAGTAAGATTAACTTTACAACGAACGGTTTGAAAATGCAGTCATGTCAGGTGTTACATCACCTGCATCCGCTGGAAAAAAGGATTGTGTTATACCACCTTCGCTTACGAAAGGCCCGAGATACATTTTACAACACTATCATAATCCAATGGCTATATGATGATTTATGGGATCCACAAATTTGTTCATAAGATTCAAATGTGATCGGATGTAATCTCTGAATTGAATGCCAGTTCAAAAAATGAAGATTGGCCTAACATTGTCTCAAGATTAAATTAAATAAACTAATGAAGGACTTGCGAGAAGGAAAAACATTCTTCAAGGTTGGGCATGTATTTATTTATTTTCTTCAACAATTTATATCGTCCAATTGCAAAAGCGAGAGCTTCCGCATGCGCTTATTTCTTTGTTACTTCATCACCAAAGATGAACCAAACTTAGCCTAAAACGATCATAAAATGGTACCAGCAGGAATACTAATTGAAGAGGCCGACTCAAAGGACATGAGGCTATAGTTCAAAATTTTAAAGTAGGGTCAATCAATGCAAATTTTACACACAATTCCGGTGCGAATGCACCGGGTTTGAGGCTTGTAAGTTAAAATAAGAGACTCCATGTCACAAAAGAGACTGAGCCAAGGATTAATGAACCAAAAGCTTATCGAAAGATAAGGATAATTGGACTGTAAAATCCCACCGAATAAACCTACATACAGATAAGGTAAATTAATACCTAATAGAAGGTGCGGGAAACATTCCTCAAAACAAAAGGATCCTCCTACAGGAAAGGGGATAATATCCTAGGCATAACCACGCCTGCATTAAATTTAATGGTAGTTGTAATAAGGGGAAAAAAGGTCCAAAAAATAAACACATTATAAGTTACTTACATTTTCATCAACCAACAACACATCCAAACTTAATACCATGGAATCGAGAAGCTTAACCTCGGCATTCCACTAATAGAAGGTGCAGGAAACATTCCTCAAGGAAAAAGGATCTACTACAGGAAAATCTACTTCAACATGGAATCGAGAGGCTTAACCTCGGCATTCCACTAATAGAAGGTGCGGGAAACTTTCCTCAAGGAAAAAGGATCCTCCTACAGGAAAAGTATTACATCAACTATTTGGAATCCTAACAAGCTAAGCTCCAACAACATACTACATATTAATTGAAGTTGAAAAAGAGACTCCAGCAACGTACTACTATTTGTAAGTTAAAATAAGGGACTCCATGTCACAAAAGAGACCGAGCCAAGGATTAATGAACCAAAAGCTTATCGAAAGATAAGGATAATTGGACTGTAAAATCCCACCGAATAAACCTACATACATATAAGGTAAATTAATGCTTGATAGAAGGTGCGGGAAAGATTCCTCAAGGCAAAAGGATCCTCCTACAGGAAAGGGGAAAATAATCCAATGGTTATATGCAGATTTATGGGATCCACAAATTTGTTCATAAGATTCAAATGTAACCGGATGTAATCTCTGAATGAATGCCAGTTCAAAAAATGAAGATTGACCTAACACTGTCTTAAGATTAAATTAAATAAACTAATGAAGGACTTGCGACAAGGAAAAACATTCTTCAAGGTTGGGCAGGTATTTATTTATTTTCTTCAACAATTTATATCGTCCAATTGCAAAATCTAGAGCTTCCGCATGCGCTTATTTCTTTGTTCCTTCATCACCAAAGATGAACAAAACTTAGCCTAAAACGATGATAAAATGGTACAAGCAGGAATACTAATTGAAGAGGCCGACTCAAAGGACATGAGGCTATAGTTCAAAATTTTAAAGTAGGGTCAATCAATGCAAATTTTGCACACAATTCCGGTGCATATGCATCGAGTTTGTGGCTTGTAAGTTAAAATAAGAGACTCCATGTCACAAAAGAGACCGAGCCAAGGATTAATGAACCAAAAGCTTATCGAAAGATAAGGATAATTGGACTGTAAAATCCCACTGGATAAACCTACATACAGATAAGGTAAATTAGTGCCTAATAGAAGGTGCGGGAAACATTCCTCAAGGCAAAAGGATCCTCCAACAGAAAAGGGGAAAATATCCTAGGCACAACCACACCTGCATTAAATTTAATGGTAGCTGTAATAACAGGAAAAAAGGTCCAAACAATAAACACATTATAAGTTACTTACATTTTCATCAACCAACAATACATCCAAACTTAATACCATGGAATCGAGAGGCTTAACCTTGGCATTCCACTAATAGAAGGTGCGGGAAACATTCCTTAAGGCAAAAGGATCTACTACAGGAAAATCAACTTCAACATGGAATCGAGAGGCTTAACCTCGAGATTCCACTAATATAAGGTGCGGGAAACATTCCTCAAGGCAAAAGGATCCTCCTACAGGAAAAGTATTACATCAACTATTTGGAATCCTAACAAGCTAAGCTCCAACAACGTACTACTAGATAAATTGAAGTTAAAATAAGAGACTCCAACAACGTACTACTATTTGTAAGTTAAAATAAGAGACTCCATGTCACAAAAGAGACCGAGCCAAGGATTAATGAACCAAAAGCTTATCGAAAGATAAGGATAATTAGACTGTAAAATCCCACCGAATAAACCTACATACAGATAAGGTAAATTAATACCTAATAGAAGGTGCGGGAAACATTCCTCAAGGCAAAAGGACCCTCCTACAGGAAAACGGAAAATAATCCAATGGCTATATGCAGATTTATGGGATCCACAAATTTGTTCATAAGATTCAAATGTGACCGGATGTAATCTCTGAATTGAATGCCAGTTCAAAAAATGAAGATTGGCCTAACACTGTCTCAAGATTAAATTAAATAAACTAATGAAGGACTTGCGAGAAAGAAAAACATTCTTCAAGGTTGGGCAGGTATTTATTTATTTTCTTCAACAATTTATATCGTCCAATTGCAAAAGCGAGAGCTTCCGCATGCGCTTATTTCGTTGTTTCTTCATCACCAAAGATGAACCAAACTTAGCCTAAAACGATGATAAAATAGTACCTGCAGGAATACTAATTGAAGAGGCCGACTCAAAGGACATGAGGCTATAGTTCAAAATTTTAAAGTAGGGCCAATCAATGCAAATTTTACACACAATTCCGGTGCGTATGCACCGGGTTTGAGGCTTGTAAGTTAAAATAAGTGACTCCACGTCATAAAAGAGACCGAGCCAAGGATTAATGAACCATAAGCTTATCGAAAGATAAGGATAATTGGACTGTAAAATCCTACTGAATAAACCTACATACAGATAACGTAAATTAATGCCTAATAGAAGGTGCGAGAAACATTCCTCAAGGAAAAAGTATCCTCCTACAGGAAAGGGGAAAATAATCCAATGGCTATATGCAGATTTATGAGATCCACAAATTTGTTCATAAGATTCAAATGTGACCGGATGTATTCTCTGAATTGAATGCCAGTTCAAAAAATGAAGATTGGCCTAACACTGTCTCAAGATTAAATTAAATAAACTAATGAAGTACTTGCGAGAAAGAAAAACATTCTTCAAGGTTGGACAGGTATTTATTTATTTTCTTCAACAATTTATATCGTCCAATTGCAAAAGCGGGAGCTTCCGCATGCGCTTATTTCTTTGTTTCTTCATCACCAAAGATGAACCAAACTTAGCCTAAAACGATGATAAAATGGTACCTGCAGGAATACTAATTGAAGAGACCGACTCAAAGGACATGAGGCTATAGTTCAAAATTTTAAAGTAGGGTCAATCAATGCAAATTTTACACACAATTACGGTGCGTATGCACCGGGTTTGAGGCTTGTAAGTTAAAATAAGAGACTCCATGTAACAAAAGAGACCGAGCCAAGCATTAATGAACGAAAAGCTTATCGAAAGATAAGGATAATTGGACTGTAAAATCCCACCGAATAAACCTACATACAGATAAGGTAAATTAATGCCTAATATAAGGTGTGGGAAATATTCCTCAAGGCAAAAGGATCCTCCTACAGGAAAGGAGAAAATAATCCAATGGTTAGGTGCAGATTTATGGGATCCACAAATTTGTTCATAAGATTCAAATGTGACCGGATGTAATCTCTGAATTGAATGCCAGTTCAAAAAATGAAGATTGTCCTAACACTGTCTCAAGATTAAATTAAATAAACTAATGAAGGACTTGCGAGAAGGAATAACATTCTTCAAGGTTGGGCAGGTATTTATTTATTTTCTTCAACAATTTATATCGTCCAATTGCAAAAGCGAGAGCTTCCGCATGCGCTTATTTCTTTGTTCCTTCATCACCAAAGATGAACCAAACTTAGCCTAAAATGATGATAAAATGGTACCAGCAGGAATACTAATTGAATAGGCCGACTCAAAAGACATGAGGCTATAGTTCAAAATTTTACAGTAGGATCAATCAATGCAAATTTTATACACAATTCCGGTGCGCATGCACCGGGTTTGAGGCTTGTAAGTTAAAATAAGAGACTCCATGTGACAAAAGAGACCGAGCCAAGGATTAATGAACCAAAAGCTTATCGAAAGATAAGGTTAATTGAACTGTAAAATTCCACCGAATAAACCTACATACAGATAAGGTAAATTAATGCCTAATAGAAGGTGCGGGAAACATTCCTCAAGGCAAAAGGATCCTCCTACAGGAAAGGGGAAAATAATCCAATGGCTATATGAAGATTTATGGGATCCACAAATTTGTTCATAAGATTCAAATGTGACCGGATGTAATCTCTGAATTGAATGCCAGTTCAAAAAATGAAGATTGGCCTAACACTGTCTCTAGATTAAATTAAGTAAACTAATGAAGGACTTACGAGAAAGAAAAACATTCTTCAAGGTTGGGTAGGTATTTATTTATTTTTTTTCAACAATTTATATCGTCCAATTGCAAAAGCGGGAGCTTCCGCATGCGCTTATTTCTTTGTTCCTTCATCACCAAAGATGAACCAAACTTAGCCTAAAACGATGATAAAATGGTACCAGCAGGAATACTAATTGAAGAGGCCGACTCAAAGGACATGAGGCTATAGTTAAAAAATTTAAAGTAGGGTCAATCAATGAAAATTTTACACAAAATTCCGGTGCGTATGCACCGGGTTTGAGGCTTGTAAGTTAAAATAAGAGACTCCATGTGAAAAAAGAGACCGAGCCAAGGATTAATGAACCAAAAGCTTATCGAAAGATAAGGATAATTGGACTGTAAAATCCCACCGAATAAACCTACATGCAGATAAGGTAAATTAATGCCTAATAGAAGGTGCGGGAAACATTCCTCAAGGAAAAAGGGTCCTCCTACAGGAAAGGGGAATATAACCCAATGGCTATGTGCAGATTTATGGGATCCACAAATTTGTTCATAAGATTCAAATGTGACCGGATGTAATCTCTGAATTGAATGCCAGTTCAAAAAATAAAGATTGTCCTAACACTGTCTCAAGATTAAATTAAATAAACTAATGAAGGACTTGCGAGAAGGAAAAACATTCTTCAAGGTTGGGCAGGTATTTATTTATTTTCATCAACAATTTATATCGTCCAATTGCAAAAGCGAGAGCTTCCGCATGCGCTTATTTCTTTGTTCCTTCATCACCAAAGATGAACCAAACTTGGCCTAAAACGATGATAAAATGGTGCCAGTAGGAATACTAATTGAATAGGCCGACTCAAAGGACATGAGGCTATAGTTCAAAATTTTACAGTAGGATCAATCAATGCAAATTTTACACACAATTCCGGTGCGCATGCACCGGGTTTGAGGCTTGTAAGTTAAAATAAGAGACTCCATGTGACAAAAGAGACCGAGCCAAGGATTAATGAACCAAAAGCATATCGAAAGATAAGGTTAATTGAACAGTAAAATTCCACCGAATAAACCTACATACAGATAAGGTAAATTAATGCCTAATAGAAGGTGCGGGAAACATTCCTCAAGGAAAAAGGATCCACCTACAGGAAAGGGGAAAATAATCCAATGGCTATATGCAGATTTATGGGATCCACAAATTTGTTCATAAGATTCAAATGTGACCGGATGTAACCTCTGAATTGAATGCCAGTTCAAAAAATGAAGATTGGCCTAACACTGTCTCAAGATTAAATTAAATAAACTAATGAAGGACTTGCGAGAAAGAAAAACATTCTTCAAGGTTGGGCAGGTATTTATTTATTTTTTTCAACAATTTATATCGTCCAATTGCAAAAGCGGGAGCTTCCGCATGCGCTTATTTCTTTGTTCCTTCATCACCAAAGATGAACCAAACTTAGCCTAAAACGATGATAAAATGGTACCAGCAGGAATACTAATTGAAGAGGCCGACTCAAAGGACATGAGGCTATAAATTTTAAAGTAGGGTCAATCAATGCAAATTTTACACACAATTCCGGTGCGAATGCACCGGGTTTGAGGCTTGTAAGTTAAAATAAGAGACTCCATGTGACAAAAGAGACCGAGCCAAGGATTAATGAACCAAAAGCTTATCGAAAGATAAGGTTAATTGAACTGTAAAATTCCACCGAATAAACCTACATACAGATAAGGTAAATTAATGCCTAATAGAAGGTGCGGGAAACATTCCTCAAGGCAAAAGGATCCTCCTACAGGAAAGGGGAAAATAATCCAATGGCTATATGCAGATTTATGGGATCCACAAATTTGTTCATAAGATTCAAATGTGACCGGATGTAATCTCTGAATTGAATGCCAGTTCAAAAAATGAAGATTGGCCTAACACTGTCTCAAGATTAAATTAAATAAACTAATGAAGGACTTGCGAGAAAGAAAAACATTCTTCAAGGTTGGGCAGGTATTTATTTATTTTCTTCAACAATTTATATCGTCCAATTGCAAAAGCGGGAGCTTCCGCATGCGCTTATTTCTTTGTTCCTTCATCACCAAAGACTAACCAAACTTAGCCTAAAACGATGATAAAATGGTACCAGCAGGAATACTAATTGAAGAGGCCGACTCAAAGGACATGAGGCTATAGTTAAAAAATTTAAAATAGGGTCAATCAATGCAAATTTTACACACAATTCCGGTGCGTATGCACCGGGTTTGACGCTTGTAAGTTAAAATAAGAGACTCCATGTGACAAAAGAGACCGAGCCAAGGATTAATGAACCAAAAGCTTATCGAAAGATAAGGATAATTGGACAATAAAATCCCACCGAATAAACCTACATACAGATAAGGTAAATTAATGCCTAATAGAAGGTGCGGGAAACATTCCTCAAGGAAAAAGGGTCCTCCTACAGGAAAGGGGAAAATAATCCAATGGCTATGTGCAGATTTATGGGATCCACAAATTTGTACATAAGATTCAAATGTGAACGGATGTAATCTCTGAATTGAATGCCAGTTCAAAAAATAAAGATTGTCCTAACACTGTCTCAAGATTAAATTAAATAAACTAATGAAGGACTTGCGAGAAGGAAAAACATTCTTCAAGGTTGGGAAGGTATTTATTTATTTTCATCAACAATTTATATCGTCCAATTGCAAAAGCGAGAGCTTCCGCATGCGCTTATTTCTTTGTTCCTTCATCACCAAAGATGAACCAAACTTGGCCTAAAACGATGATAAAATGGTGCCAGTAGGAATACTAATTGAATAGGCCGACTCAAAGGACATGAGGCTATAGTTCAAAATTTTACAGTAGGATCAATCAATGCAAATTTTACACACAATTCCGGTGCGTATGCACCGGGTTTGAGGCTTGTAAGTTAAAATAAGGGACTCCATGTCACAAAAGAGACCGATCCAAGGATTAATGAACCAAAAGCTTATCGAAAGATAAGGATAATTGGACTGTAAAATCCCACCGAATAAACCTACATACAGATAAGGTAAATTAATGCCTAATAGAAGGTGCGGGAAACATTCCTCAAGGCAAAAGGATCCTCCTACAAGAAAGGGGAAATTAATCCAATGGCTATATGCAGATTTATGAGATCCACAAATTTGTTCATAAGATTCAAATGTGACCGGATGTAATCTCTGAATTGAATGCCACTTCAAAAAATGAAGATTGGCCTAACACTGTCTCGAGATTAAATTAAATAAACTAATGAAAGACTTGCGAGAAAGAAAAACATTCTTCAAGGTTGGGCAGGTATTTATTTATTTTCTTCAAAAATTTATATCGTCCAATTGCAAAAGCGGGAGCTTCCGCATGCGCTTATTTCTTTGTTCCTTCATCACCAAAGATGAACCAAACTTAGCCTAAAACGATGATAAAATGGTACCAGCAGGAATACTAATTGAAGAGGCCGACTCAAAGGACATGAGGCTATAGTTCAAAATTTTAAAGTAGGGTCAATCAATGCAACTTTTACACACAATTCCGGTGCATATGCACCGGGTTTGAGGCTTGTAAGTTAAAATAAGAGACTCCATGTGACAAAAGAGACCGAGCCAAGGATTAATGAACCAAAAGCTTATCGAAAGATAAGGATAATTGGACTGTAAAATTCCACCGAATAAACCTACATACAGATAAGGTAAATTAATGCCTAATAGAAGGTGCGGGAAACATTCCTCAAGGCAAAAGGATCCTCCTACAGGAAAGGGGAAAATAATCCAATGGCTATATACAGATTTATGGGATCCACAAATTTGTTCATAAGATTCAAATGTGACCGGATGTAATCTCTGAATTGAATGCCGGTTCAAAAAATAAAGATTGTCCTAACACTGTCTCAAGATTAAATTAAATAAACTAATGAAGGACTTGCGAGAAGGAAAAACATTCTTCAAGGTTGGGCATGTATTTATTTATTTTCATCAACAATTTATATCGTCCAATTGCAAAAGCGAGAGCTTCCGCATGCGCTTATTTCTTTGTTCCTTCATCACCAAAGATGAACCAAACTTGGCCTAAAACGATGATAAAATGGTGCCAGTAGGAATACTAATTGAATAGGCCGACTCAAAGGACATGAGGCTATAGTTCAAAATTTTACAGTAGGATCAATCAATGCAAATTTTACACACAATTCCGGTGCGTATGCACCGGGTTTGAGGCTTGTAAGTTAAAATAAGAGACTCCTTGTCACAAAAGAGACCGAGCCAAGGATTAATGAACCAAAAGCTTATCGAAAGATAAGGATAATTGGACTGTAAAATCCCACCGAATAAACCTACATACAGATAAGGTAAATTAATGCCTAATAGAAGGTGCGGGAAACATTCCTCAAGGCAAAAGAGTCCTCCTACAAAAAAGGGGAAAATAATCCAATGGCTATATGCAGATTTATGAGATCCACAAATTTGTTCATAAGATTCAAATGTGACCGGATGTAATCTCTGAATTGAATGCCAGTTCAAAAAATGAAAATTGGCCTAACACTGTCTCAAGATTAAATTAAATAAACTAATGAAGGACTTGCGAGAAAGAAAAACATTCTTCAAAGTTGGGCAGGTATTTATTTATTTTCTTCAACAATTTATATCGTCCAATTGCAAAAGCGGGAGCTTCCGCATGCGCTTATTTCTTTGTTCCTTCATCACCAAAGATGAACCAAACTTAGCCTAAAACGATGATAAAATGGTACCAGCAGGAATACTAATTGAAGAGGCCGACTCAAAGGACATGATGCTATAGTTCAAAATTTTAAAGTAGGGTCAATCAATGCAAATTTTACACACAATTCCGGTACGTATGCACCGGGTTTGAGGCTTGTAAGTTAAAATAAGAGACTCCATGTGACAAAAGAGACCGAGCCAAGGATTAATGAACCAAAGGCTTATCAAAAGATAAGGATAATTGGACTGTAAAATTCCACCGAATAAACCTACATACAGATAAGGTAAATTAATGCCTAATAGAAGGTGCGGAAAACATTCCTCAAGGCAAAAGGATCCTCCTACAGGAAAGGGGAAAATAATCCAATGGCTATGTGCAGATTTATGGGATCCACAAATTTGTTCATAAGATTCAAATGTGACCGGATGTAATCTCTGAATTGAATGCCAGTTCAAAAAATGAAGATTGTCCTAACACTGTCTCAAGATTAAATTAAATAAACTAATGAAGGACTTGCGAGAAGGAAAAACATTCTTCAAGGTTGGGCAGGTATTTATTTATTTTCATCAACAATTTATATCGTCCAATTGCAAAAGCGAGAGCTTCCGCATGCGCTTATTTCTTTGTTCCTTCATCACCATAGATGAACCAAACTTAGCCTAAAACGATGATAAAATGGTACCAGCAGGAATACTAATTGAATAGGCCGACTCAAATGACATGAGGCTATAGTTCAAAATTTTACAGTAGAATCAATCAATGCAAATTTTACATACAATTCCGGTGTGTATGCACCGGGTTTGAGGCTTGTAAGTTAAAATAAGAGACTCCATGTCACAAAAGAGACCGAGCCAAGGATTAATGAACCAAAAGCTTATCGAAAGATAAGGATAATTGGACTGTAAAATCCCACCGAATAAACCTACATACAGATAAGTTAAATTAATGCCTAATAGAAGGTGCGGGAAACATTCCTCAAGGAAAAAGGATCCTTCTACAGGAAAGGGGAAAATAATCCAATGGCTATGTGCAGATTTATGGGATCCACAAATTTGTTCATAAGATTCAAATGTGACCGGATGTAATCTCTGAATTGAATGCCAGTTCAAAAAATGAAGATTGTCCTATCACTGTCTCAAGATTAAATTAAATAAACTAATGAAGGACTTGCGAGAAGGAAAAACATTCTTCAAGGTTGGGCAGGTACTTATTTATTTTCATCAACAATTTATATCGTCCAATTGCAAAAGCGAGAGCTTCCGCATGCGCTTATTTCTTTGTTCCTTCATCACCAAAGATGAACCAAACTTAGCCTAAAACGATGATAAAATGGTACCAGCAAGAATACTAATTGAATAGACCGACTCAAAAGACATGAGGCTATAGTTCAAAATTTTACAGTAGGATCAATCAATGCAAATTTTACACACAATTCCGGTGCGTATGCACCGGGTTTGAGGCTTGTAAGTTAAAATAAGTGACTCCATGTCACAAAAGAGACCGAGCCAAGGATTAATGAACCAAAAGCTTATCGAAAAATAAGGATAATTGGACTGTAAAATCCCACCGAATAAACCTACATACAGATAAGGTAAATTAATGCCTAATATAAGGCGCGGAAAACATTCCTCAAGGCAAAAGGATCCTCCTACAGGAAAGGGGAAAATAATCCAATGGTTATATGCAGATTTATGAGATCCACAAATTTGTTCATAAGATTCAAATGTGACCGGATGTAATCTCTGAATTGAATGCCAGTTCAAAAAATGAAGATTGGCCTAACACTGTCTCAAGATTAAATTAAATAAACTAATGAAGGACTTGCGAGAAAGAAAAACATTCTTCAAGGTTGGGCAGGTATTTATTTATTTTCTTCAACAATTTATATCGTCCAATTGCAAAAGCGGGAGCTTCCGCATGCGCTTATTTCTTTGTTCCTTCATCACCAAAGATGAACCAAACTTAGCCTAAAACGATGATAAAATGGTACCAGCAGGAATACTAATTGAAGAGGCCGACTCAAAGGACATGAGGCTATAGTTAAAAATTTTAAAGTAGGGTCAATCAATGCAAATTTTACACACAATTCCGGTGCGTATGCACCGGATTTGAGGCTTTAAGTTAAAATAAGAGACTCCATGTGACAAAATAGACCGAGCCAAGGATTAATGAACCAAAAGCTTATCGAAAGATAATGATAATTGGACTGTAAAATCCCACCGAATAAACCTACATAAAGATAAGGTAAATTAATGCCTAATAGAAGGTGGGGGAAACATTCCTCAATGCAAAAGGATCCTCCTACAGGAAAGGGGAAAATAATCCAATGGCTATGTGCAGATTTATGGGATCCACAAATTTGTTCATAAGATTTAAATGTGACCGGATGTAATCTCTGAATTGAATGCCAGTTCAAAAAATGAAGATTGGCTTAACACTGTCTCAAGATTAAATTAAATAAACTAATGAAGGACTTGCGACAAAGAAAAACATTCTTCAAGGTTGGGCAGGTATTTATTTATTTTCTTCAACAATTTATATCGTCCAATTGCAAAAGCGGGAGCTTCCGCATGCGCTTATTTTTTTGTTCCTTCATCACCAAAGATGAACCAAACTTAGCCTAAAACGATGATAAAATGGTACCAGCAGGAATACTAATTGAAGAGGCCGACTCAAAGGACATGAGGCTATAGTTAAAAATTTTAAAGTAGGGTCAATCAATGCAAATTTTACACACAATTCCGGTGTGTATGCACCGGGTTTGAGGCTTGTAAGTTAAAATAAGAGACTCCATGTGACAAAAGAGACCGAGCCAAGAATTAATGAACCAAAAGCTTATCGAAAGATAAGGATAATTGGACTGTAAAATCCCACCTACATACAGATAAGGTAAATTAATGCCTAATAGAAGGTGCGGGAAACATTCCTCAAGGCAAAAGGATCCTCCTACAGGAAAGGGGAAAATAATCCAATGGCTATGTGCAGATTTATGGGATCCACAAATTTGTTCATAAGATTCAAATGTGACCGGATGTAATCTCTGAATTGAATGCCAGTTCAAAAAATGAAGATTGTCCTAACACTGTCTCAAGATTAAATTAAATAAACTAATGAAGGACTTGCAAGAAGGAAAAACATTCTTCAAGGTTGGGCAGGTATTTATTTATTTTCTTCAACAATTTATATCGTCCAATTGCAAAAGCGAGAGATTCCGCATGCGCTTATTTCTTTGTTCCTTCATCACCAAAGATGAACCAAACTTAGCCTAAAACGATGATAAAATGGTACCAGCAGGAATACTAATTGAATAGGCCGACTCAAAGGACATGAGGCTATAGTTCAAATTTTTAAAGTAGGATCAATCATTGCAAATTTTACACACAATTCCGGTGCGTATGCACCGGGTTTGAGGCTTGTAAGTTAAAATAAGAGACTCCAGGTCACAAAAGAGACCGAGCCAAGGATTAATGAACCAAAAGCTTATCGAAAGATAAGGATAATTGGACTGTAAAATCCCACCGAATAAACCTACATCCAGATAAGGTAAATTAATGCCTAATAGAAGGTGCGGGAAACATTCCTCAAGGCAAAAGAGTCCTCCTACAGGAAAGGGGAAAATATCCTAGACACAACCACATCTGCATTAAATTTAATGGTAGCTGTAATAAGGGGAAAAAAGGTCCAAAAAATAAACACATTATAAGTTACTTACATTTTCATCAACCAACAACACATCCAAACTTAATACCATGGAATCGAGAGGCTTAACCTCGGCATTCCACTAATAGAAGGTGCGGGAAACATTCCTCAAGGCAAAAGGATCTACTACAGGAAAATCTACTTAAACATGGAATCGAGAGGCTTAACCTCTGCAGTCCACTAATAGAAGGTGCGGGAAACATTCCTCAAGGCAAAAGGATCCTCCTACAGGAGAAGTATTACATCAACTATTTGGAATCCTAACAAGCTAAGCTCCAACAACGTACTACTATATTAATTGAACAGGTTGTTGTGCTATAGACTCGAACCTGAGACCTCCTGTAACAGAATCCAAAAATGTATTATGGAGACTGAAATTTATAAAACTACTATTGGAAAAAATAAATAAAATGCATCGTATAAAAATATAATATTATAAGAAAAATATGGAGTAATCGGGGTGAGATAACATTAAACAATAAGATGGGAGTTACCGATATCAAATTGTACTAAATGACAGGATGGAAGTTCCGGTTACCTTCAAAAAAGAAAAATAAAAAAAAAAGTTAAACAACAAGATCAGATTAACCCCACGCCCTTGCCATTACGGCACGGGTCATACCCTATAACACATATAGTGTAAGTTGAATCCCACAATCCCCATAATGAGAGGCTAACCTGCAGAAGGTTACGGTCTCTTTTGGAATGGCTAAAGTAAGGTTATGGTCTCTTTTGGAATGGCTAAAGTATAAGATACAGTGGACTGCGGAAACAGTGGAATGCGACAATGACTACTTAACTTGTATGAATTGCAAATATGTAATGCTAAAGTAAGAGATACGTAGACGATTATGCAGCATCTAGGATAGCTCCAACATGTGGTCTCTCTCCGAAAAATTGCAAATGCAGATACATATTAGTCTAGAGAAATTAATATGACTAAGATCTCACTATTTTTCTTTTGCATGTAGATAAAAACATCATACCTAAACTCAAGTCCAGGACCAACTAACTGATTGACACTATTAATTGTTCACACTATCAGATGATGACATCACATTCAAGAGAACTGCAATCGTACGACGCTTCATTTCCTTTGTTGCTGAGCTTCCCATTGCGTAAGACGTATTTTCATGGCACCAAATTCAACCCACAACAGCTCTGGATCCATCACCTGGCACAGATCCAGCTATATATCCAAATCATACTATTGATTAACCAAATGTCACCGACAAAAACACTAAATTCTTTATGAGACAGGGTTTTTAACTGAGCAAAGACTAAGATGCACAATGATGTTAGATAATCAGCAACAACTTCGAATTAGATCCACGTTTAAAAAAAAAGACTGGTATGTGAAAAAAATAAGCTTCGGATTACAAAATCTTTCCTGAAAGTAATTTTTCTGCAGCACAGATTAATGGTTTTAATATGACTTAGCATTTATCCCTCCTATACGGATGCGATTCTCCGACTTAGACCCGCATCAAATCCCTTCAGGTGTCCAATCTCCAATACGATTGGACCAGGTCGAATTAGGTAAGCGGGTCAGACGACGATTGCTCATCCCTAACGGGAGTACTTCTCTCCTTAATTATATGCGAATGCAAGGGAAGTAGTGCAAATACATATTTGTAAGTTTCTAAATTAGATGATTAAGGCTTAGTTTGGTATTGCTGCAGCTTTTGTAAAAGCACTTTTCTGCTGTGCGTTGTTGTGCTGTGCTGTGAGAAAAAAACAGTTTGACGTTTGGTAAAATATTAACTAAAGTTAAAGCTGATTAAAAAAACAGTCAAAATGTGTTTGGTAAAATATCAAATTCAACCATTGTTATTGTACCAAATGACAAAAACAGACATATCTTTGAAAATAGTTTTATACGATTTTATTGGTTTTAAAAATAATTAATATTTTACTACTCAATATAGATACATATAATATTAAATTTACTAATTGTTACTATTATTATGATTGTTAAGAAAATTATTTTACTTAACCACTTTTAGCATATATATATACTAGGGTATGACCCGTGCCGTAACGACACGAGTTGTTGATTGTTGTTATTATAGATGTTAACGTGCGTCCCAATAGATGTAACTTAATCTCAATTCCCGGTTATATGTACACGTTTTTTAATTAAATCCATTAATATAATAGGTTTGAAATATATATAAATTTTCATTCCTAAAATGCAGGATACTGGGGGATATTCCTCATTGTTCTTATCTGATATGTTATTATTTTGAAGGTTGTATCGGTTATGTAATATGAACCGAAGTTAGGAAATACTCCCTCCGTCTCTAAAAAATAGTCAGGTTTGTGTGTAAATTTATTTTGAAATGGAGGTAGTTAACAATTCAATGATTTAACTACCTCAACACCTAGCGAAACGTATTCACCATATTTTTGTTCATTATAAGATTCAATTAGTCCTAAGAAAAGAAATTACCTTTTAGTGGTGAGAGTTTGTCTTTTCAAATTAGTCCTATTAGAGATGATACCCTTCTTCAGTTCCCTTCTCTAAGAAAGCGTTTTACTTTTACCATTAGTGCTTTTACCTTTTAGGTTGTTTACTTATCAGTTGATATGGTACATGAATTTGGAAGGTATGGCCGTCATTTTCGAGAGCAAATATTGGGAATCTGTAACCGTTGTGAAGGATTATTGCTAGTTATGTGGGTACAAAAATTGGGAGTCTGTAATAGTTATGTGGGTGCAAATGACGGTATTTCTCCCTTTAATGACAACCCTAAATTTAAAACACCAACCATTTTGGCGTGTCGTTGTATTTTCCCGTGTACCACCGTGTTTTTCATGTACCACATGTATCACTACTACTATGGTCAAACACATTTTTCATTCCTAGATCTGTTGTAAAATTATAATTTCCGTGAACGTGCTTCCATTAGGAACATCTATATCTGTTACCACATTGGGAACTCAAATAACGGTTGTTTTTATAGTTTAAGAATGCAAATATCCATTTCAAAATTCACCCCTACATTTCAAAGAGTGCGGCAGTCGCCGTACAACTCGGTGCTCTCACCTTGTTATAAAAAGTTTGGAGATTATCGCGAGTAAATATTGGATATTTGTAACCACGGTGACGACTCTTTTATCCGTAACCGCTTGAGTGAGTCATGGACATGAAGGGATTCCATAACCGTTATGCCGGGGTTTAATGCAAATATTAAAGATTTTTATTTGTTTGAAAATTCAGCGATTCGTTGATCCTACAGAATCGACTCTCTTGTTGGAAACCACAATTTGCAATAAAAATCACGGCATGTTGTATCTAATGATTCTAATCTAAGAATTCAATGTTCCGGAAGCACTAATTTAGTGGGATTCTTTGGATATTCGACAACGATTACAATCAACATTTAGCAAATAATTGCCATTCGCAGCTGGATGTCAACTTCAAGTAGTATCCAAGGAGAAACCCAGAACATTTTTTAGAAATAAAACACAACCAAATTTTGGATTACCACTGCTACCAAACATCCTGCATATCTAAAATGGCACTATCAAGGATGATTGAGCCGACACAAATGCATCTTAGAAGAATAAGCTGTTTAACCAACATTTACTACATCAACGTGTTAATTTAAAAGAAGAAACTCTAATGCTAGGGTAATTGAGAGACTACACATGCTAATTTTTATCATTAGTTATAACTTGCGTCTACACACCCAATTTGCATGTGTAATTTGCGTCTATACACCCAATTTGCATGTGTAACTTGCTTCTACACATCCAATTAGCATGTGTAACTGAGAGTTCCACATAAATATAGGTTCTTCCAGTTTTGAGTATGTTTTTTCTTTCAATTAGCATGTGTAACTTGCGTCTACATATCCAATAAGCATGTGTAACTTGCTTCTACACATCCAATTAGAGAGTTACACATAAGTATAGCTTCTTCCAGTTTTGAGTCTGTTTTTTCTTTCAATTAGCATGTGCAACTTGCGTCTACATATCCAGTAAGCATGTGTAACTTGCTTCTACACATTCAATTAGAGAGTTACACATAAATATAGCTTCTTCCAGTTTTGAGTCTGTTTTTTCTTTCAATTAGCATGTGCAACTTGCGTCTACATATCCGGTAAGCATGTGTAACTTGCTTCTACACATCCAATTAGCATGTGTAACTCTCAATTACACATAAATATAACTTTTTCCAATTCTGAATATGTTTTTCTTTCAATTACCATATGTAACTTTCTTCTACATATCCAGTAAGCATGTGCAACTTGCTCCTATTTTGTTGAATTCATAGTGGATAAGAGATGGCATGCACCCCATCACATGTCTGAACTTCAAGAGACTATATCAGTGTATCAATAGGTCCTCAAGTGTTAGATAAAATATTTGGGACACTAGTAAAAATGGGTTACTAATGAAGAAAGGAGCCTACAATCCAAATAAATATGTTTCTACTTTTTGATAGTATGTTATTGATTAAAGAAGAGAGAGTAAAGACTTGTACCCCTCAAAGATGGAACAAACATTTGAGATGTCTAAAATATTTATGATTTACAACATTTTCACCAAGTTTGCAAATCCAAATCTTTGTAAATTTGGTAGTGCCAATAAAATAATTCGGTTAGTTGAATAATTTTCCTGCGAAGAATTGATTCACTCATAAACCCCTTCCTGGATTCATCTTATGAATTATATAAAGATTGTGTTGTTTTGATTTCTTTGCAAAAGTTATTAAAACTTACTCCAAAATAATCGAGATGCATACAAATTTCCAAATGTTCTATAAAATAATTCGGTTAGTTTAATAATTTTCCTGCGAAGAATTGAATGTGGCAAGGTAAACTTTGAATGATGCAACCGATTTTAGCTCATTAAAAGTCCATGCTAAATTGCTAACTGATTGTACCCGACAACCTATTTCTCATGTGCGGTCGCCGGTCACAAAGCCCTCATTAATTAATATTGTGCTAGCCATATTTCATTTCTTGATTGATTTGTTGATCCGTACAAATAATTTGAAGGAATATAAAGCATCCACACTGCTAACTATTGAATTGGTTTGGTGATGAATATATGAAGTAAGGAAGATAAAAGAATTTTCAAAAACTATAATTAATTCTTGAGAAATATAGTTAGGGTATTGGAGAAAATTAAAATCAGCCAATTATTATGTAAACGATGCCATCTCCTCTATAATTTGGTGAAGTTCAGGCATGTAATGGGATACACACCATTTCTTGAGTTATAGAAAGCAAAGATATACTCATATTAGTTTTATGTGGATTAAGACAATTTTAAGTGATAAAGTACTTAATGTTGCGAAAACAAAACCTTGGTGTACTCTAGTGTAGAAGAGTTCTACTTATACAAAAAGATTAAGAGTTATTTTTAGTTTATTACGAATGCAATCTAAGATTTTAGTGACATTGGTAATTCAGTGATGCGGTATCTCAACGCTGAGAAGGAGGAGGAAATTGAATAGTCCATGACATTAGTTAGTTCAACTGATGTAAGAAGGTTTATAAGTTTCTAGTCTAAGAGGTGCCTCTTTACATGGTAGCCACTGGCTTCTACTTTTGTGACCTGTAATCAGATCCATAATACCGAACTTATCTCCTTAGTATGTCTGGCTTATGCCTAAGTTTATTCAGCGGACATGCCTCAATGGGCCTCTAACTGTAGAGCTCCATCCTCTCGGAATGGCTGAGGCCGTACCCATTTTTTGAACAGTTAGAGAAAATGAGCCTATTACCAATGATTATACTGCATATTATATGATAAAAATCTTCGGCAAAAAGATGTACCTATCCCCTGATAACTCTAAAAGATACAAGCATCTGCTGCTGCAGCTGAACAACTAACTCCAAATTCCTCATCAACATCACAAGTAAACTAACAAATAGTCTGAATTACTTTACAAAACTTTAAATGCAAAGATCTTGAAGTCAAAACCATGCACACATAACAGGCTTGGCAATTTGAGGCAGATTTTTAAGGTTAAATTAACTCAAAACAATTTTTTAATAATCATTAGACATTCCAGTGCTAAGGTTAATAATTTAAAATATGCACACACTTCCTCCAGATGAAGAGCTATATCATTGGCGCTTCATTCACAGACATAAGTTTAGTCTTGCACTGTTTGATTTAGTTCTAACTATACAAGTAAGCAAAAGACAAACTTTTTGTGGTTAATTAAGTCCTCAAAATAGAAAAAATACCCTTAAAAATCTTATTAGAGAGAGAGAGAGCTCATCTTCAAGTTTTACTTCTCTCCGAAAGATATCTCAAGCAATTTGAAGTTTCCTTCATGAATCTTTGCCACTCCCACCTTATACACCAAAATTCATCTAATAATGCTGAACTTGTGAGTCAAAGATATGAGTCAAATTTTTATCATTGATGAAAATGATAAAATGTGTCGGGAATCCAATGTGTAGTCTTGCAATTTACACATGCTAATTTTTATCATTAGTTATAAAATGCTAATTCGAATTTAAAAAGATACGAGTCAAATTTTTTCAAAATTCTCTTCAACAAAAAAATGCGAGTTTTACATTGTTGTAACATTAATTTGTAAGGATTTTTTTTGGCACATTATTTTTTTTGAATGAACTAATTATGAGGGTTAACGCATGTATCCATAATTGATGGAGGTTACAAATCTTACATCCGTCGGATATCTTTATCTGGATGGTCGGATGCAATGTTTGTCTCTCAAAATATTATCCGACCGTCCAAGGCCCAAAACCCCTTCTGTTTTGTATTATAGATAAAATAGAATATCAAGTTAATTGGAGTGATACATATGTACCATAAATATGGATATATGCGAAGAAAAATAATTTTAATAATATCAAAAATACACATGCCTACCTAACTGGACAACCTAAAAAACAAATTCACCATTAATTTACACCTTAGGCAGAAGGTATCCAATGGAAATGAAAAACAAAATTTGGACCATTATCCGTAAATGATGAACATTTTACCATTGTATGTTAATATTTGATGCTCAATTACAATGAACTGGACAATTGTACAACACAAAACTAAAAATGCGTATAAAATGTAAATGATGAAGTTAAAAAAAAAAATTGAATACACATGCAAATTTTGAACTAACCACTTACTTTGAACATATTTCCCGTTCACAATTGTACTTCAGTTAAGATCGCAATGAATTTGAAAAACAACATTAGTTAGTGGACGGGCAGGGTCATTTCAACCACTAGGACAATCTAACAAAGTGTCCAGCTTCCTACCATATATTTAATAAACCGGCCAAATTTTTTAAATCTTTTATAAAGTGGCCTTTCTGTTAGATATAACACCTGGTCCCACCAAAATGGTCCACCAAGCTGACTTAGTCAATCATGGGACTTAAAATTACCACTACATCCTCACCCTTATGTTATCGATTCTTCTTTTTATTCGTTTCTTCTTGTTTATGTTTGTCTCTCTCTGTATCTCAATTCTTCTCGTCGAACTCAGATGATTGATGAAAATAGAAGTGATCTCACAAGCAGTCAATACCGAAGATGTGGTTATTAGTGAAGAAGAAGAAGAAGAAGAATGGTTTATTAGTGATATTTGGCAATTTTGAAGTTTTTAGGGTTTTAATGGATGCAGCAGCGAAGCTGAAGTACAAATCGAAGATGAAGTTGAAATCGGGGATGAAGAAATCAAAATCCAGGTAAGAATTTTAGAACCCACACGTTAATTAACTTAGTCTTTAATGAAAACACATGTTTGGATGGTGAAATCAATTGATTTCGATTGTTTGAATTCTAAGGTTTGGGGCTCTTTCCTTTTTTTTTTTTTAATCAATTGACTTGATTTGCAGTTGTGATTGAATCATCGATGTAGAGAAGAACAAAGAGGAACAAATACTGATTGATTTGAATTATCTGAACTCAAGAAGAGAAAAGTGCAGGATCGTGTTCGAATATAAGAAGAAGCTGTGAATGTTGATTTCCATGGGTTTTTGATGAACTAGGAAGTTAGGGTTTGTCGAGATGATGTGAAATGGAATATATATAAGACATGAAAGAAATTGGGGAGATTGACAAAAATCAGGGTTTGAAGTGCAGTTCAAGTAGTTGTTGAGTATCTGTGACAGATTTGAAGCAATGGGTTTGTTCTTAAATTCAAATTGACAAGTATTAAGAGATTTTGATGTTTTGCTGCTTTAGTTTATGATGAGCAGGTGTTGGTAGTCACTGGCAAGGATGTAAAATGAATAGTTGTTAACCAAGCAATAACTAGGTTATGAAAAGTTGCTTGAGTTGAGCTCAAGTTGTGAGTAGTTTTGAGTTGAGATGATAGCTCATGTGGTGTTGTTGTTTGTTAGAAAGGAAGAAGAGTTGTTGTGGTTGATTGGATAAGAAGATGGTGTTGCTGCTGAAATGAAATTGCAGGTGCAGTTGCAATTGGTGGTTGTTAAGATGAGAAGTGGTTGCATCTGTTGGCTCATGTTGTGATCATGAAGTTGTTGCAGGGGTTCTAAGTTCAACAAAATGCAAGTATTAATGGGTTTGATTTGTTTCTCTTGTTGCTTACAGGAAGATGAAGCTGAGATGACATTAGTGTTATAACTAGGTTCGATGTCAGTTAAGATGAGAAGGAGAGTAAGAGGATGGCTTTGTTTGAATGAGTCTTTGCTGAAGAGAAATCAAGTAGTTTTGGTGGTGTTGGAATTTCAGTATATGAGTTTGTGGTGCTATTGAAGGTTGATGTGGTTTTAGTGGAGCTGATAGGTGTCGGTGTAACTGAAATGAAAGTGCAATGGGTTGCAGGTCCAAGATAACAAAATAATGTGTTGTTGTGTTGCAGAGAAGCTACAGAAATGACTTAGATGTATGCTAGGATTGTGCACGGGTGAAGAGTATAATGGCTTGAATATGGCTCAGGCGAGTTGACTTACCAATCCAGACTGACTCACCGAGGGTTAAAATGTCTTTTACTAAGGAAGTTAACTGGCACGCGTGCATTTAACGACTGTTAACCGTTTTTTGAAGAAAAAAAAGAGATGGAAAAGGTCAATCTCGGCCACTTTATATAAACATTAAAAAAACGGCCATTTTGTGAAATACATTACAAAAACATGGCCACTTTATTAAAAATCCCTTCAAAATTTTAACAAAAGAACAGATTTGGATAGGTGAATATTTGGGTAATACGCACAAACTCGTACATGTTTTTTTTCAAAAATCTGCCTCTACTTTTTTTTTTGATAAGAAGACTTTTATTTATTTATAAAGGAGAGTGCATATTACATATAATAGGATCTAATCTCAGATTATTCCTTTCTAGAAATTTAGTTCTATCATATAAGCTCATTTTCTCAGTAGAGAAATATGTTATATCCCTAATTCTCACTTCCTTAGCAAGTCTATCTTCGAAATCCAAAAACTTTCTAGGTTTATACAAAAACAAAGCCGAATTACATATATATGGGGAATATCTGCATCTATTGATGCTAATTTGGGCTCTCCAAAGCTGGTCTTCAGGACTAGACACTCCATCCATGATCTTCATTAAGGTCTGACAATCATAAAACAAGCATTGTTGAGGTTTATCTCCTTCACCCAATTAAGAGCTTCAAGCTTTGCTTTTGCTTCAACATCTAGGGGGCAAGCTGTCCAGTTTCCGCCTGCACGACATTGTTTTCTGCTTCCTGTTTTATCCAAAATGGAGATAACATAACCCATTGTGAAATTATCCTCAAAAAAAGAAGCATCAAAATGAATGAACCAATCAAAGCTGTGACTGGAATTGGTATGCATATCAGTGCCAGGATTTCTTAAGGATTGAGAAGCATGCCTAGAAGTGTTGTCACTAGGATAAACTTTATTCTGATAAGAAATTTTAATGGAATCAACAAGCTTTTAAGGCAAGGGTATAACATTGTCAAAATTCACATTGTTTCTATATTTCCAAATGGACCATATAACATAAGATATTTTATCATGTTTTTCAGAAAATTTTTTGCATTCATCCAGTAGTTAAACCACATCATAACATCATAGGAACCTTGCAGCTTATATATATCACCCAAATGAAAAATATCCCAGATTTTCCTAGTGAAAGGACAATTAACAAAAAGGTGGCATTCATCTTCAGCAGCATTTGAATCACATAACAAACAGAAGGCATTCGAAGTAGTAACATACTTAGACATTCTATGTCTTAAAGTTAAAGCACCAGATACAAGTTTCCAGCAGAACATATGAACTTTAGGCTTAACATTTAACTTCCAAATTTGCTTCCAAAATTTAGCTTCATTTTTATCAATATTCAGATCAGTAAGAAAATTGTAAGCAAACTTAGTAGTGAGTTCACCATTTTTGGTAGAATTCCATCTGATCCTATCATGCATATTAAGGTTAATAGCAACAGATTTTATAGCATTATGAGAATTATAATCAACATATTTAGATATAAGGTTAAAATCCCATGTGCCATCATTACAGATCAAATCATGAACAATTTTAGGCATATTATCATCAATAATAATAGGAATAAGGGGAGTATTTTGATTAGGAAGCCAAATATCAGACCAAATATTAACTTCTAAACCGTTATTAACCTGCCAAGTATAGTTCGATTTAATAACCTCAAGGCCTTTTCTAATACTAGACCAAATCCAGGATATCCTATGCTTTCTGTTTTTTCTTAAAGGATTGTGATTCCTAAAATATTTGTGTTTTAGAATTCTATCCCACAGTTGATCCTGATTATGAAGTAATCTCCATGCCAATCTGGTAATAAGAGCAAGATTATGTTTATGACGATTTCTAATTCCTAGTCCACCTTGACGAATATCTTTAGTTATACTAGGCCAAGCTTTAGGATAATAACATTTCTTTTTATTCTTTTTTTGCCACCAGAAATCACGTTGAACTTTGTCTTAGTTGTCTAAAGTTTTTTTAGGAAAGTACAAACATTGCATTTGGTGATTAGGATAAGAGCTAAGCACATTTTTTATGAGAACAGTACGGCAAGCATGGTTAAACATTTTCCTAATCCAACCTTGAAGAGCACCATAATATTTATTAAGCAAGGGTTCAAAGTTGTTAACCTTATTTATGTCAAAGAAAAGAGGAGTCCCAAGATACTTGTCATTTTTAGAGATTTTTCTAACTTTAACGATTTTTGAGATGATTTTACAGTGTTTATTATGCATTTTGGGCGTAAAATAAATGCCCGATTTTTGAAAGTTAATGACTTGACCAGTCATTTCACCGAAAGTATTAAGGATGTTCATTAAATTGTTAGCTTCATTAAGATTAGCTTTAGAAAAAAGAAAACAATCGTCGGCAAATCAAAAGGTGAGAAACGGAAGGCGCAATATTAGTAACTTTAATCCCAGAGATTAGTTTATCTTTTTCAGCTTTTAAGAGGAACTTAGAGAGAACCTCCATACAAATAATAAACAGGTAAGGAGATAGAGGATCTCCTTACCTGAGACCTCTAGACACGACAAATTTATCACCCGAGACACCATTTAACAAAACAGAAAAGGAAGTAGTAGTAATGCACTGCATAATAAGATGACACCAGTCATGACAGAAACCAAAAGAAAGAAGGGTTTGATTTAGAAAATCACATTCGATCCTGTCAAAAGTCTTAGATAAATCAATTTTTAAAGCCATATTCCCATTTTTGTTTTTAGAAATTTTCATAGAATGAAGGATTTCATGAGCAACAATAATGTTGTCAGTTATTTGACGACCAGGAATAAAGGCAGATTGATTTTGAGAAATAAGCTTAGGCAGTAAAGGTTTTAGTCTATTAGTTAAGATTTTAGAAATAATTTTATAAGTAGTATTACTTAAACTAATCGGTCGAAAGTCACTAGGAGTGGAAGGATTCTGAACTTTAGGGATTAGAGTTATATAAGTGTAGTTCAAATCTTTAAGAATGTACTTTTTCCTGAAAAAATCTTGAACAAGATTGATAATGTCAGTTTTTACAATGTCCCAGTGAGCTTTAAAAAACCCAGGTGGATATCCATATGGCCCAGGCGAGCCCCATTGATTCATATTGAAAAGCATATTCTTAATTTCACATTCATCAGGAATGTTTGTGAGCATTACATTTTCATCATTTTGGATACATGGCTCAATAAGGCTACTTAAAATGTCAAGGTTTTTTGGATTACAGGAGGTACTTATACTCTTAAAATGTTTTATCAGCATATTATGAATTTGAGTATTATCCTCTATCCGAAGACCACTATCATCCCTAAGAGTATGAATATGATTGACTCTTCTCTTATTGTTGGCAGTTTGATGGAAAACTTTAGTGTTTCTGTCAAAATCCTTAATACATTTATCTTTAGAGAGATGATTCCAATAATCATACTCTCTGTTATACCAGATATCCAAATTGTTTTGGGTATGTTTGATTTCAAGCACTGGTAAAGGATTAATGGAATGAAGATATTCCATTTTCTTGTTGAGTTTATCAATATTTTGAAAGATGTTTCCAAAAACATCTTTGTTCCATTTAGAAAGCGTATAAGAAAGATTCTTTAGATTTTTATGAATTTTTAAAGGCAAAAGAACCATTAATATTACAATTCCAATTCTTAGCAACAATATCAGAAAAAAATTTCATGAATCAGCCAGGTTCTTAAAATCTTAAAAGGTTTATGCGCAAATTGTTTAACAGGTTTGCATGTTAAGAGAATCGGAGTATGGTCAGACTCACCTGATTACGGTTTAAGCAAAAGAAAAATCTACGGATGGACTGAATATATTCTCCAACTAATCTGGCACAAAGTTTTTCAAGTAAATAGGCGGATTTTTGCAGGGACTTCTTTGTAAGCTAAAGTGTGTCCTTGTGTAATAGATAAGATACTTCTTAAAAGCTCAACGTGCTTTAGAGCATCCACTCTAAAAAATTGGGAAGATAAATGAAGATCGAGCAACCAAAATTCATACGTGAGATTGAAACATGATCAGTTATTACATTCCTCTTACTTTTTGGAAAATCACAAATGCTCAGTGCAACTTTATATAGGCTTCTTTCTGTTGGTCAATGGTTTTTCTACATCGCTATTGACGGGGGCCCACGGGGTAATTGATGAGACTATGTTAAGTGCATATTTTGCATATATTTAGTGTCTAATCCATGCTAGTAATTGCTATATATTCTTGCGAATTATTGTATATTACTCTTGTTTTCTCTTATTTATGTTTCATTAGGTGAATCATCCGAAAGAAGTGAATTTGTACGTAATTGTGCAATAAAAGAAGTTAGCTACAAGTGGAGAAGGGCCAAAGACCAAGTAGAGCTCGTTCATATCTGGGAGTCCTTGATATCATCTCGAAGAGGACGAAAAGACGAAACCAACAACGAAAGAATGGAGTCATTCCGACATCATAAGAAGAATTTGTGAGCAAAATAAGAATGATGCAAGAAACTGAAATGTCAGTCTCGGAAGACTGACAGTTGAATGGCAATTTATAAAGGCACCAGTTCATTTGCTAGGGGCTACCATCATCTTCATAACTAGGGTTTTTCCTGACGTTCATGGCTATTCACGGAAACTGCAGATGGAGTTGCCGTTCGTAGTTCTTACCGGTGACTGATGGGAAAGTCTGCTGCTGATTAAAAGACGGTGATGGATTTGAATTCGAGATGGACTGTAAGGGACAATTGAGTTGGCTGAACCGAGATGAGATTCTACGATGCTGTGGTGATCGGTATGGAGCTGTTGCTGGAAGTAGACGTTGATGACGTATGAGAAGAACTTGATGGAAGTGATGATGTTACTGGCAGGAAGGAGATGAATTTGAGCAGTGGTAACTATCGATGCAGCTGGCGATGGAGCTGTGCTGTTGGGTTTTACCGTAGATAGAAAGGTGGAGATCAAGGGGCAAATGAAAGATGGATAAGAACTGAAGTCTGCTGGAGCTCGAGAATGAAGCTACTGTTGTTGGACTGCTGCCATTTATGGCAGATGGGACGTTGATGAACTGATGGATCTCGAGTTAGACAACAGGGAATGGTGATCGATGGCATGGAGAACAGAGAAGAAGAGCTCGAGCATGGCAGTGATGAAAATGGGTCGATGGAAGAAAGATTGATGATGATGCCATTAATGGAAAGCCATGAAAGAGTTTCTAGTGAATATATCATTCAAACTCAGTTGAGTTCACGGAGAGATAATGTGTTTGTCGAGATTGGTGGCGCTGTGGCTAATGAGCAAGGGAAGAACGATGAGTAGATTATTTGGAGAGACGACAATAGATGATGAACCGGTGAGTGATTGGTAGTTGGCTGCTGTTGTGGAATAAAGATGGAAAACAGAGTTTAGCTGAGAAGAGATGGAAGTCAGGGACGCGACAAAGTTGAGCTGTACGTTGGTGTTTATCGAGTGATAGTACGAGAGAAAAGGAGCAAAAGATCAAGGAGGAGTTTCGGCTAGAAATCTTAGCCGTGATAGAAAGAAAAAGAGTTCGAAAAGTTACAGGAGAAGTTCCGTATAGGAAACCCAGCCGTGATAAAAGAAGCAGAAAATAGACTGTCAGTTTCGTCTGATTGACAAGCTACTGAAGAGTTTGGGCTGGACTTAAAGCAGGCCCATTTGGATGGTTCTCTATATTCTTTACACGGCCAGACTTGGACGTGTGCTTAATTTTTTTGGAAGTTTTAGCGAGTTATGGCAACCGTTTTGCACGGGATTCGATACACGGGCGCTGATACAACTTAGAGACTATTTAAGAGACACTTCTTAACCTAAATCATATCTCATATCTCTACATCTCATAATACACTTTTGTTCTTCATTAATATTTTAGGGTTTACCCCTTTAGGGGGAAACCGGGTAATTATGTAATCATGAGAAACTAAATTTTTTGTTGATTAAGGATGAATTCAATGTTCTAGCGTGAAGCTTTATTGTTATACAAATCTATTCAGAGTTTTATCATCTTGTCGTTTGTTTTCACTATTCCTAGGGTTTATGATTGATTAATTAGATTGTTCAAGTGTACAATTGGATTAATCTTTTGATCATTGTATTGCTAGTAAAGGGTTAGGATATCCGTGTAATTGTTGAATAATCCTTACACAAGTAGAGAACGTGAGGCCTCGCAGAGGGATTCTGTGGAGAAATCGTGTGTGAAGACAACACTAGTAAGTGGACCTTGCGCTAAGAGTCTAACTGCTAGGATCAACCTAAGTTAACATAACTTAAAGCTTCTGTTGGGTTACACCTTGAGTGCGCTACTACTTCGTGGTTCAGTTGGATAGAACTTGATATGCGAGTGCTTCGGTATCCGGTTACAAGAGGAACTTTGGCGATAGCACTGTTCTAGATGCTTTCCTACGGTTGGTGATGAATGGTTCTAACGAAGATAGATAAGTATACTATTGAGTCAACGTTTGGTAACGGCGAAGGACTCCTTGATCATCCCTTTCATCTTATTTTCTTTTTAATATCTTTTTATTTAATTCATAAAGCAACCCCCCTTTTACTTTGTTTTGTTATCTAAATAACATATCGATTACACAGCTCTCTGTGGGAACGATCCTTACTACCGCTATATTACCAGATAATTAGTGAGAAATATCTTGATTAATTTGTTGTGGTTACGACACGCACCAGACTACTAAAACAGGATATTGGGAATGTATAACCGATGATGGACTAATGAAGATAAATACTAATAGGAATTTGTAACCGTTAAATAATGGTAATTTGTAATGGCAATGCCTTAAATAATGGCGACATACCATTTGGAGCGTTCTTTATACCATTTGTGAGGAAACTATAGATGTCCATCCATATGTAAAAACACATAGTAGTGGTTTGATCGTGACCGTCCTTTATGTTCCTAAACTGTCTATTTAAAACACATATCATTGATTTGATCGTGGCCGTCCTTTATGTGTCCAAACTATAGATGACCGTCCAAATAAGAAAACCACCATTGTCCCTTATAATACAGATATATAAATTTATATTTTTTTGGCAAGTATGGGAAAGGTGAGAATGTTAACTCCGCGAAGTTGGATACTTTTCTTTATCATTTTATCATATATACTAACGATTTTAATACCGGCAAAGCGAGAAATTATTGCATCCCTGAAGGATGATGTAAATTTGGTCTTCTCGGCTGTAATAATCACCAGAAATTTTGAATTCATTCCATCGGAAGTTGGAATATTGTGTGACATAGAGGCTAATACACAAGGCGCAGGCTCAGCTAGTCGGATCAGTCCCAGAAGTGACGCGTGACAAAGTGCAGTTCTTGATGTAACCTGGACAGATATTGAAGCAATTTTTACCATAACAAAGATATCCATGTGCACGATTATAAATTGATGTCGACCCTAAAGGTGATGAAAATGAAGATTTATTGATATTATATTGGTGCCGCATGTGTCTGTATTTTTATGCATCTTCTTTACACTTAATGTTGTTTTAGTTATTTGTTTCGTAAATAATGGATTCTTGAAGCAATCCATGAGATGTTGTTGATCTCAGAAATGATCCAACATAGAAGTCGTGAATTCTTGCAGTAATTCGTAAAATTAGACTCCACAAGTAGTCCATGAAAATAATTCGATTTCAGGAATAATTCATGAATTTCCTAGTTTCAAGATGACTCACGGTTATCAGTTGCTTTTGTTAATGACTATGTTATCTTTACCCCGTCTATTTGTGTTAAAGAGTATATATTCCAGAAGTAATCTATCCAGTATATTAAATAGACGATTGAGATATTTGTCTAAGAAAACACGGAACAACAAACAAAAATTTTCTAACCATCTTATATCCTTGTAAAAGTTTTGGAAAATGTGAAATATAATTCCGAGTTCGAATAATATGATAAACGTCCTTGAAAGAGTTGTGTATCACTCTAGCAGTGTAAAAGGTATTATTACACAGCTAGGTTCCAGAATAACGCCTTATATTCTGCTAGGTTCCAGAAGAATCTGTTGAGTTTTCACTATCTTAAAACAATAAATTATCATTTCGTGAAGTATTCATCATTTCATCCATCTTGTGCCAAATGCACGTTGTATAGAAGCTTAATGATCTATATTATGGAATATGCTATATGAGAATTCAAACAGTTGGATCTCACGTCGACATTGATGATAAGTGTAACGACCTTGAATATTCTTTCTTAAGCATGCCTGGTTGGACACCCAGTTTCTAACAAGATGAGTAGAATGATACAAAATGGTAACATAATTTTTTTACAGAATCTGAAGCTTTTATTGAAGTGGGACGTAAATTGTGTTATTTGTTCTTTGAAACATTTGGTTCTTTAAATAGCATTAACAATGGTATTGTGATAACCCGTTAAATCACCAACATTCCTGCAAAGGATTCATGGTGGAATTTGTAGAACTTATTTACCTTGCAATGTGGACAGTTTTGAATATTTTACGGTATTGCTAGACGCATCCGCTTGATCGTCTCTTGTTTGATTAATACATAATGTTATGCTTGTCAAGCTAATTGTGAAAATTGTTTACTTGCGTAGTCATTTTTGGAATTTCTCTTTAAGCCCAATTATCTTGATAGTGAATATAAGGCTTTCGATGCTCTTCTTTCAGTTGGTGTTATGCCGAGCATTAAATAACACATGTGCAAACTCATCATGGTATTGTTGAGTTCTTCATCAAGAATCTTTAGTTGATTGCTCGACCAATTTTATATTATACCAGTCGGGACTCTCAAAGTTATTCAATCGCAACCATTTATCCCCTAGTTCAATCAACGATAGAAATTTGGTTTAATGAGTCTCAACTGAATGTCAACCAAGCGATTACTATTTCTCGCTATGAAATCCTTTCCATATATCTTTGCAACACTCATTAGAAGTTTCGTCTCTGTTTCAACCTTAGAACCTCTAATACACCCTCCGCAAACACCCACTAGACCCTCGAGAATCATGGAAGACCGCCAGCAAAGCAAATAGGCAGTAAAACTGGTCGCAACTATACTTGAGTTGTGGAACTACTCGTTTAGGCCTTTTCACGAACACTAGATGCGTGTTTTCTGGTGGTGAAGAAGATATGAACATGATGTTGATTTCTAATACCATTTTATCTCCTTCCCTGCATTTCTTTACACCTTTAGAACAAACCCATTCTCATAAACCTATGGAAACTCTGGAATACTCAGAACTTTCTTCTCAAATCAATGGCAACAATGTTGTTTTCACGACACTAAATTTTTTTCAATCTTCGCCTGAAATCCAACCAAACTTAGATTACAAATCGTACCCGCTTCAAAATCAAACTAGACTCCAATTGCTTCTTAATCTTCACCATTCATCATCAAGAATCAGTGGCGGATGACATCCATTTCTCCCTGTTTTTCTGGCCATTCTCTGTTTGAACTAAACCCAGAATTTCCACAATTTGTACCACTTTCTCCGTGATGTTCCCGGCTTCTAAAATATGCTCCGACCGACCCTAGAACTCATCAGACTTGGGCTTGCCGGTGTAGACCCTTGGTGCAGCGTCTACTTGATTCAGTAAGAAGAAAACTGAATTGTTAATCGTGGCCTAGCTGCTTAAGGTGGTTAGAGGAGGTGGCCCTAATCCAATTTCTTCTGCTCTCATCCAAATTAAATGGCTTTTCTATATGTCTGCCTTGAGCAGTAATCTTCTGGTGCTCTAGTAATTCGAGTTTCCTTCGCAACATAGACCTGTATTCTTTCGCACTTTGTGCCCAACGCTTCGAAACAATGCCGTAAGCATTTATTTTTCAAGAATACATGACACAGTTTGGATAACTTTGCCTATGTAAAGAGTGGTCAGGATCTGTCCTTGACAAAGATAAATCCATGGCTGGGGTTGTCCAGACCAAACCTTTTTCTACACGTGTGCCATAGCTTTAAAAGGGAGGAATGAGTAACCGTGTATGCCCAATCGTCTCTCTCGCTATCTTAGAGTTTCTCCAATGGAATGTGTGTGAGGAAAAAAGTCTCTGTCCACGTAGGATCCACTTCCACTTTTCCTAAAATACATATCCAATCCTAACCTCTTTAACTAACATGTAGATGACACGACATGTTTTTATATAGACATCCTCTTGCTCGACCTCTTGTTTTAGAGGTTCACCAAGAGGATGTGTATCCATCCTAATCAACATTTTTGTAATTAAAAATCCTAATTTCCATTAAAAATAATTAGATTTAATTAGTTCTTATTTTTAAATCAAGTCAAGTTCAGATTATACCAAATCAGATTTCATTTCCATTGTTTCCATGACTCATTTCTTTTCTTCTTCTCACCCTTTCTTCCCTTTTTGCTTTTCTCCGTTGCGACAACCAAAATCCGTAACTTCAAAAAAAAAAACTTTTTAAAATCAAGTATATGCACATAAACCAGTAACAAAATCAAGTGTTCGTAATGGGAAAAATGATCAAGTGATCGTAAGGCTTACAAATTTGAATGTACAAAGCCAATCTTTGGTTCATTTATTATATTATTGTGAATGATAGCCTTATTCATAAGTCAAGGCAGTATCATCGAATGTTTCCACAAGCAGAATTAATGCGAACATGAAAGAATAATCTGATTGTCATATAACTGGAACTTCATGTTTTGGTTCACATTTGGTTCTAAACTAGATTACCGCAATGCGGTGGGGGCCGACCGAAGTTTGGGAGTGCTACGATGGAGTTCTAATGGGATGGGTTTTTATGACAATTTCGTAACACTGTTTGCAACAATTTTGGATACAATACTTTAATAACATTTATAAGTGTAACATTTATATGATAATTATTTTGTAACAATTTTGTAATAACAACGTAGTTTTAGATCATGTGGCTGAATTTTTCTTGTAATCAATGGTCAGGATTAAAATTAAGAGTATAGGTGACGGTTTTTTTGCCATTTTCACGCAGCATTTACCTTCAGTCGACTCGACTTCCGATCGTTTTGATTGCGCCTAACCATAGCCGGGGTTGATGACTCTCCGATCGTCGATCCAATTTCGTAGAAAAAACACTAATCGACGTTCAATTTTTACGATGAAAAATTGAAAAAAAGCGTTGCGTGCAATTTCATTTTTTTCCCCCATAGTGAACACATAGAAGGACTCCCTTCGATAGTCCAAATATTGAGCCACGGGAGAAAATCGTTCTTTGTGATGCAGGTAATTGAATATACGGAAAATGGGTCATTTGTCCAAATATTTTTAAAACATGGTTCTAATGGAAGAGTAAAAATTAGTATGGGTGAAATGGACAGAAAAAAAATAGCAAGGATGAAACTGGATTCATCCTGGCTTAAACTTAAAAAATAGCGAGGATGAAACTGGATGCATCCTGATGTAAATTAAAAATAAGAAAAAGTATTTGAAAACGGATAGCATGAAACTGTTTATATCCTGGCTATTTTTAAATTTTTGTCCATTTAAACAGTATCAAAATTTAGATATCTTTTTCACCCAGAAATTGTTGATTTTGGTCTTTTTAACCAATTTTGTGTTGAATATAAGCCCATGCAATTGTGATCAATATAGCCGGTGGTGCAGGAGCAATCGTTATTACTTTATTGGAGTCCGGAAAAGAAATGTGGGTTTGCATATGTATCGACCAACGCCAGAAAAATAGAGAGTTTCGTATATCTTATGCTGTTATCAAATCAAATAAATTGTGAAATTAAGAAGATAACTTGGTAAGGAAGAAGTTAAAAGATATATGGGTTGGAGAAAGATTTTTTTTCACATATGAAAATCGATTTTAGGAAAATCAATTACCACATAGGATTAAGGATGTCTTCCCATAATGCCACATATGAAACTGACCATATTATCATTGGACTAGCTCTTAGAGCCTCTCCAATGGAACGTGTGTGAAGAAAAAGTCATCATCCACGTAGGATCCAGATTTATTTTTCCAAAATTCTTTCTCCAACCCTAACCTTGTTGACTAGCATGCAAGTGACATTGCATAAATTCATGTAGACATCCTCTTGATCAACCTCTTGTTTCAGAGGTTCACCAAGAGGATGTGTAACTATGACAGTCATCTATTTCTAATTAAAATAAATTTAGTATATTAAAAATTATTTATAAACTAAAATCATATTAAATCAAAATCTAGAGTTTATCACAATTTTTTTCCTATCTCCTGTTTTTTTTCTGGGCAGCGAAAACTTTTCTTCCCTTTGTTTTTTTCTGGGCAGCCATGAAGTCATATTATCTCGATAAATCAATCATACTTTATTGATACATCATCTTTCAATCAGATGCTTACAAAAAAAAATCATCTTTCAATCGGGACATGCTTCCATGATTCACATTCACCTTACACTTTGAACTTAATCAACAAAGAATGAATTTATTTGTATGATCATATAAGAAAATTTTGTTATGGGGTTTGAATGATCGGATAATCACCATTAGCTTTATCTTACTGAACCATCCCTTTTAATTGGTTGGTGCAGAAGAATACATGAATTAACAGTAGTGGGTATTGTTCATTCATTTGGTACCATTGATGAACAAGGAAATACTAGTAGTTTGAACTTGGTCTTTATGCAAGGGAAAATTAATTTCGGTTCACTTTATTAATCAATCAATCATTCAACTATTTGTGAGAGAATTAAGATTTTAGTCCTTTGTTGCAATTTTCGCGAGGAAAGAAGTTGATCACCGAGAATGTTTTGCCTTCTCGCGTTTTTTCATTCAAGTCTTTTTCACGGCCGATAACTTTTGATTATTTTTATCAAATAAGATCTTTAATCAACGCAAAACTAAGATTACAGCTAGGAGAAAAAATGGTTAAGAAGCGAGTGGGTTGGAGAAGAAATTTTTTTATTCCTTATATTTGGGAAAAATGGTCGTAGAATACGGCAAAGGATGTCTTTCTATATTGCCAAATATGAAACTGACCACATACCCATTGGAGAAGCTCTTACTGCCGAAATCCTCCTCCCTCAATTTCTTCGTCCTCTCAAAAAATGTTATTATCATGAGAAAAAACAATAAAAGCAAGGGCAAATGTTTTGGAGTTCTAAAACGCTGGTCATGTTCGAGAACTGAAAGATTGAAAAACCTAGCGATTTTGCGGCTCAAATCCTAGGAACAAAAAACAACAGAAGAATTGAAGGATCAAACCCATTTATGAATCAAGGAGGAGGTAAAGATTCCCCTTATGTGTTCTCTTGGTCTCAAATTCAAGTTCATGGAATTGATCAGAATGATTGGTTTTTGTTTCGCTGATGTTTTACAGTTCAGAAACGCTGGTCATGTAAAGAGAACCTTCAGTTCACTCATTAACATTCCTTCCTACCCACCATCATCATCATTTTGCATCCCATCGATTCCCAAGTACCTTTTTACCTCCTCCTCTTGATGTATTAGTTTGATTTTGAATATGCATAATGTTTTCCGATTTTGTGTAGGTTGAAACCGATTGAGCACTTAATGCGGCTATTGAAGGATAACCTCCAAAAATTAGGAGTGAAATATGGAAGATTTTTTCTTTATCTGGCTCTTGAGTTTTGTATTTGGTTGAAATTATCGATGATTATGAGAAATCCGATGGTGGTTATCTCTGAGATTATTCTTTCCCACTTACCATGCAAATTGGTTTGTGGTTCATAGGGTATTGATGGCTATAGAGGACGTCTTCTTTGTTAATTTGTGGGTCTGGACTCTGGGTCTTATTTTGATTTTGGAGGGAGCACCAAGTATGTAGTTGCAGGAAATCCTACAACACACCCCTTGTATTTTCATGACTATGATTTCTAGATCTAAACTTATTTGATATGAAAATAAAGATAAAAGTGCTAAAATTATAAACAGAGACGCAAGATTTACGTGGTTCGATCAATGTGATCTACATCCACGGGGTTAGGTTTCACTATGATTGTTTGTAATTACATATGAATTACAATTGAGACTTCATTAATGAGTATTTGAAGCTCTGGTTGAAGAAGTAAGAAGAATGAGATAATAACAATACAAATTCTGTTTTCTCTCTCTCTAATTGTGTCTCCCTCTCTCATCCTAAAATGTGTATCCCTCCTTTCTCTCTCCTGCTCTTCTCTTTATATAGGTGTTTACATAGTGGATGACAGCTCATATTTCCACTATTTTCGGATCTGGCTTGCGGTATTTTCGCAAGCTTACAAATGTTAACTTCGGAAACATCCTAAATTTCGCACTATCATCATACTTTTCTCATGTTTAAGCTGATGTCATTTGTTATGTCATTTCTGAAATCATTCTGTGATGTCTTTGTGATGTATTGCTAATAATTTCGCAAGCGTGTCGTTGTTGCGAGATTCTGATCCTACATCTTGCCTCTTTTTTCTTGAATATTGCTTGAAGAGCGATCTTCAGGAAAAAAATCCGTTGTTGTAGTTGTTGGAGCGAGATACGTGTTGTTGGAGTAGTCTTCGATCTTTGTTGATGAAGGAACGAGTGAAAGAATACTGGACTTGAAAAGTACGTACTTGCCTCTATTCTTTTGTGAAGTTCCGAAGCGTTGCGAAGTAAATAAGAAGTATCAACCCTTGAAGTATGCGAAGTATGAAGTATCCTTGAAGAAGTATAAGAAGTACTCAATCCTCGAAATATAAGAAGTATCCGTCCTTGAATCAGAATAACAAGTATTGCCTCTATTCGTGCGAAATTATCATCCCACTTTTGGTGAGGATTCTTGTTGTTCATTAGTGAACGTCCATTTTGGAAATGATTCTTGCCGAGGAGATAAAGAACATAAAATATTTTCTTGGTAATCCATAGTTGCCTCTGTGCTTTATCTATGAGGGTAGAATCCTTGAGAAAATGTTGAATGTACGAGTTGTTTCTTCATTCTTATCTTGCCTCTGTCTCATGTTTTGTGCTCATGCGATAGTATAATATCTTCAAGTTGCTTATAATTGTGCGAAATAATTGAGCGAGATAATCACATCATTCGGAAGAATCACATTCTGCGAAATTCTAACACATTCTACGAAATTTTGAATCATTCTGCGAAATTCTGAATCATTCTATGAAGTTCTGAATAATCTTGCGAAATTCTTGAATAATCCTGTGAAAATCTGAATAATCCTGAATAATTCTGCTAAATTCTGCGATATTATTGCGAAATTCTGCAATATTATTCCGTACATTTTTGTAAAGTACTTACGCGAACATAATGCTTATGTGATGATTATGTTATGAAATGTGTATGCGATGTTTATGCCATGAAAAGCTTATGCAATGCTTTTATGATGCGAGTATGATGCTTGTATGATGAGAATGCTTATCTATTGCAATGTATAGTTAAGGTTTGTGTTACTTAGCTCATTTTGCCGTCTAAAATTGATGTAGCTTTAAATTGCTTCCGTTCTTCATTTCTCTGCCTTTTTCTTTAGTGTATGCATTCTTCTTCGTGTAGTTATTGTTTTTCACAAGTTCTTACTTGTGTTTCATCTTCCCTCTTTCCTGCACTATTAGTATCTCATAACAGTATGATCATAATATCAAGTCTGCGGCATTTTCACTGCCTCAGTTTCATTTCCATGTACATATTCGCAAGCTTGTTTGCTTACATATAATCATTCTCGCAAGCTTACTTGCTTACTCATTTTCTTATGTGGTCTTATTTTTCCTTCCTAGTTAAAGGTCTTATTTTGACACCTCTTGTCATTGCGACAAAATCGCAGGACGTTTTTGCACTTTCATGCAAAAACCCATTGATCTTGCCTTAACTTTTTCTTTTGTATTATTGCCTATTCAGGATTGTTGCGACAATATGACAGGCCTAAATATTCTTGGGAAAATAAAGCCCCATGACATTGCCGTCTTGCGACGAAATCGCAGGACGTCTTCACACTTTCATTTAATGACCCATTGATCTTGTCTTATCTTTTTCTCTAGTATTATTGTCTCTTCAGGATTGTCGCACAAATATGACAAGCCTTAATACCCTTGCGAGTAAAAAGCCTCATGACATTTGCGTCTTAAGACACTTATCAGCTCCCTAATGGAGGGTGCCGCCCTTATCTCCCCCATGGTTTCCCCTTCAAGGAGGCGTACTTCTACAATACAAGGTTAGCTCCTCCCATCCGGTCTTAACAACAACCAATTGTTTTCGCAGCCTCTTGTCCCTTTTACCTATAGGGCGTATGGTTAGGAGACTGCACCCTAAGTGGGGTTTTCTTTGGGCCGAGTGCAGTATAATCCAAGACTTTTCAAGAATGGAAAGGTACTCTCCAGACGCCCCTGGCACTCTTGACTCAACCGTGTACCTCGGCGCCTTGATAAGATTCTGCACTCCTTAGAAGAGACCCCTAGTCGTCCAACCTAAAGCAAAGCTTAGGTTGAAAATCCAAGGTACCTCTCCTGGATGGGCTTTATTGACCCCAAATCTCCATGACTCAGGTTCCAGGGGAGGTGTAACCTTTTCGCTGAGTCATGCAATAGGTACCCCCTTCTATGACGTACTTTAGGTCTTACATTTGCCTCTTGCGAAATTTTATTCGCGAACTAGGGTGTACGCCATAAAGGTCCGCCCCATTCTAATCTTATATTTTTATGGATCTTAGATTGTCTTGCGAAATTTTCGCGTTTCTTTACTCTTTCATTCATTCTTTCATTTATGTCATTTCTTTCATCCATTTTTTCATTCAAATAATATCATATCATTTGAAGCAAAGTAAATATTCAAGAGAAATTCTAATACATTATAATTCTGAAATCTTTGTAATTGTGAAATCTTTGTAATTCTGCGATTGTTTCGCATTTTGTAAATCAAATCAAAAATCTTTTTATTCTCTGCAAAAGAAATATTCTAGAGAAACATACAAAATTGAATTTTCTCAGTTTTCTGTAATTTTGAAATCTCGCAATCTTTGTAATTTTGAAGTCTTTGTAATCTTGAAATCTTAATAATCTTTATAATCTTTGAGATCTTGAAATCTTTGTAATCGTGCGATTGAATCTCTTTTTGTAAATCAAATCAAAAATCTTTTTATTCGTTCTTAGTATAAATTAAAATGTTCAAGGAAGTGGTACTTATCTTTCATGTGAGTCGATGTTGTTTTCAAAGAAGTGAATAAATGCCTTGAAATGTATGAATTTCGCGCAGCAAAAAGAAGTGTGAGAAGTGAGACTTGAACCCTTGACTTGCTTCTTGGATTTTCTCGCACCATACCAATTGTGCTAAGCCTCTCTTGCGAAGTAATCAAAGTTCTTGCGAAGTAATCAAATTCCAACTGTGTGAGAGGCACTTCTGTATAAATTTCGCGTAACAAAAATAAACATGCGAGAAGCAAGAATTGATCCCGCGACCTGCTGCTTGCATTCATGCCTCCTGACCAACTGTGCAAGCTTCTTCTTTGCAAAATATCTCTGCGAAATTATCATCAACTCTCTTCTGTGCGAAATAACCAAAGAAATATCTGTGCGAAAAAATATGCAGGTGTTGGGACTTGATCACACGACCATGAACTCATTAACTTCGCAGATGACCAATTGTGTTGCCTCTTGTTTGCGAAATTATTCATTTCTTCGGGCGAATTCGAACTTGCGACCACGAACGCACATACTGCTCTCTGGACCAATTTTGCAAGAACCTCTCTGCGAAATTAACGCATAACTTTTTTCCTTATTCTTTTATTCTCCCATGCAAATGAGAAGAAAATGAAAAATATGTGTCTCTGCGAATTCGAACCCGTGACCTATTTGTTATTCGCTCAGCCTTGAACCATCTATGCGAATTTCTGTTTATGATAGAAATCGCAGCATCTGCCTCTTATCTTTTCTTCGTCCTTCCTTAACTTCTTTCACATTTTCCTTCTTCTCCTGAACATGAAAATCTTCCACTGAAACTTCCATTTTTTCCTTAAATTTCACCACAACAACTAATTTTTTCTCTCACTCCTTTCATGTCTTTGAATTGTTGATGATGTTTACTCCCTGAAAGTGTGATTTCTTCCATAAAATTTTCATTTTTGAACCTAAACTTTGTAGATCTAGAAAAATATGAACAGTAGCTAATCTTCATGAAAATTTCTTGGTCCAACAAGTTACAGGAAGGATAAATCCTTTACTCGTTCCCTGTTTCTAGCGCCAAAATGTAGTTGCAGGAAATCCTACAACACACCCCTTTTATTATCATGACTATGATTTCTAGATCTAAACTTGTTTGATATGAAAATAAAGATAAAAGTGCTAACATTATAAACAGAGACGCAAGATTTACGTGGTTCGATCAATGTGATCTACATCCATGGGGTTAGGTTTCACTATGATTGTTTGTAATTACATATGAATTACAATTCAGACTCCATTAATGAGTATTTGGAGCTCTTGGTTGAAGAAGGAAGAAGAAGGAGATAATAATAATACAAATTCTGTTTTCTCTCTTTCTAATTGTGTCTCCCTCTCTCATCCTAAAATGTGTATCCCTCCTTTCTCTCTCCTGCTCTTCTCTTTATATAGGTGTTTACATAGTGGATGACAGCTCATATTTCCCCTATTTTCAGATCTGGCTTGCGGTATTTTCGCAAGCTTACAAATGTCAATTTCGCAGACATCCTAAATTTCGCACGATCATCATACTTTTCTCATGTTTAAGCTGATGTCATCTGTTATGTCATTTCTGAAATCATTCTGCGATGTCTTCGTGATGTATTGCTAGTAATTTCGCAAGCGTGTCGTTATTGCGAGATTCTGATTCTACAAAGTACATTTCCTACTTCTTTTTAATAATTAATGATTCATTATTTGTTTTAGGTTTTGATATCTCTGTTATCTCTGTACACATGTCTGCAACTAATCGAGAGAGATGCTAAGGTATCCATTCAGTTTCATTTTGGAAATTTTGTCTTACCTATAATGCTTATCAACGATGTAACTAATAGAGTTTGTATGGGTTTTGAGGTACTTTTTCCTAAAAGTTTGGATTTTGGTGATATAGGTTCTATAACAAATGCCTGGATTTTTATATTAGTGCAGAACATAAGGCCTTAATGTGTAACTAAACATGCTTGAACCCATCTTAGGAAGGTCAATTAAAATAATTACAGAGTTTTGTTAGATGTCAAAGATGAAGATATGTACATCTTTAAACCGGGTGTAACTTTATGAATTTTTCTTATTTCTATTAACATATACCCATCAAAATCCTTATAAATGTATATTATCATTTTTTCGCTCCATTATGTAATTGTTTTACATCAACAAACTCATCGACCTAAATTCAACGTACAAATTTTACGTATCAAATATTTTTTTTTATCGGTATAAAATATATGTTTACTCGGTAGGCAGGCCGATGTAGGCAGACAAATCAAGTAGAAGTATTTTTTCTTGGATTGAGTAGTTTCTTTTTGGGATGCTTCTATACTGTGAAATTCCACCGTAACGCAATGTTACAATAATTTGTGAAACTGGGTTACAACAGTCTTTGTACCACACTTACTTTGGTTGGGATTTCTCATTTGATTCGACGTCATTAACCTCGGTCGACGATGTGCAACTCATCTTTGGTATAACCACCTATGTTCATTGTTCTTTTCCCCGTTTCATTGGAGGTTACCTCACACTAGTGAGCCTTTGTTCCTCCTTTTAGTATTTTTTGATGTGAGATTTTACGACATTTAAAAATATTTCTTTTACACCGATTTCTGCTTTTTTTACCGTAAGTCCTTTGATGAGTCTTTTTTTCCATTTTTATTTAATCGTAGTTAACCGTGGCCAATAATGTCCAAATCATTTTGGGGTTTAAATATGGTTTTGGTCCTTTATTTGACTTCCAATGCTTTGTATGCTTTGAAATTTCAGCCTTCCATTATGATGCTCTTCAGTGTTCCCTTATCCTTAGTCGTACAGTGTCGGATTTCATCAAATACAAATTGTGATGCAAGAGGTGCGAGCACAGTTTCACTTTTCTAAGATCCAAAGTGTTGTCCTTCTAATTCGATAGGAGTATCATTATCCTCAAGAAATTATCGGTGAGTCCTGTGGTCCACTTCCTTAGTACTAAATTCCCAATTTAGTTACCACTTACAAATCATGTGTTGAATATATGTTCTGACTTCACACATTCCTGCAATCTTAGGCGATCTTTTGTAGTTACGCCCAATCAGTAACATGTAGATTAAAGTTTCGAGTAGACCAAAAATCACTAATTCTGCGCATATAATTTGAGGCCAGATGTAACATTGTGTAATTTGGTGGTTAATTAAATCTATATTATGCTTTGTATGTAGTTAGAGCATTGCTCGGTCGAACTCGCATGCGTTGCTATATCAAGCATGTTTGTCAATGTTAGTGATCAAAACTATATGTTTTGATTTCTAGTATACTTATGACTAAGTCTCGGTCTAGGATAGTTAGGAACAGTTGAGCTCCAGACTCCATGGCGATTATCTTACGAAGACGAAGAACTACTCAAGAAACCAGTGGAACTTCATCCGACCAAAAGGTATGTGGAGACTTGAACTCATCTGTCACTCAAAAGTCTATCTACTCTATCTCCTACTCTTGAGACAAAAGTCGTATAAGTATGATAGTTTTCATACATACACATTTGCTATTTCGAGCCGAGTTTACTCGCCTATCTTTTTCTCGAAATATGTGTAAGTAAGCTTTTGCTTTAACCATTTTCATCTTTACCCGTGGCGAAAGTCATGATGATGTTTCAATCTTGAAAATAGCTTTGATGACGATAGTCGATTCTTTATGTCTAACGACTATTATAACATTATAGAAGAATGTTTCCATGATTGAAATTTAGAGTTGAGATTATATAACCAACTATGTATATAAGCATATATAGTGTGTTCGCACATTAGTGTATAAATCCATGTGCCGGAAACCAAGTGCGTGCATATGTGTGCATGCGGTATTGGTGAAGGAGACAGGTTGAAATATGTGTTGGTAAGCTTTTGCTTTAACCATTTTCATCTTTACCCGTGGCAAAAGTCATGACGACGTTTCAATCTTGAAAATAGCTTTGATGACGATAGTCGATTCTTTATGTCTAACGACTATTATAACATTATAGAAGAATGTTTCAATGATTGAAATGTAGAGTTGAGATTACGTAACCAACTACGGATATAAGCATATATAGTGTGTTTGCACATTAGTGTATAAATCCATGTGCCGGAAACCAAGTGCGTGCATATGTGTGCATGCGGTATTGGTGAAGGAGACAGGTTAGGTACACGTACCCGTACGCGTACTGGCGGAAGTTTTCATACCGAAAATTTCCGTTGTAGTTTGTGAAGTTTGCAAACTGAAAAACCAGTCACATAGGTATGCGTACCCGTACGCGTACCCACGAAAGTTTTCAAACCGAAAATTTCTGCTGAGTTTTCAAACTCAAGTCCGGTTGCTATGGTACACGTACCCGTACGCGTACCTAAGCTGGTTATATTTCTCAAATCGGTAGTTTAATGAACTTAAACAATAAATCAATAAGGAATGCAATCTTTGCAAACCGTGGCTATATTGTTCATGAATTGATTCAAGTGAATCAAACCGATTTTGTTTCAGTTGTGTCTATGTATAAAGATCTAAGCAATTGAACAACTCTTGAACTAGTTCTTATGAGTCATTTGAACTAGTTATGAGAAAGATGAATACGGTTATTATGAAAGTGCTCATATGGCTAACCATTGGTTAACTATTTTGTGAACCAACTAAGTGTACACGTTTAGGTACGGTTACTCAAAGCTAAGGGTCTGTTTGGCAGCTTGGATACAAAATACATTGTCCAGGTTAGGAAATTCTTTGGTTTATCCAAGAATATCATGGCAATGGTTATTTTAAATGGTGTTTGTTTTCCATTGTGGGTTAGTGTAGTATGTTGTTTGTCAAAAGATTTGTATACAAGCTGAATTAATTAATTGAAAAGAAAATAAAAAACTAAACCATATAATTATCTAGTTTTGAGCATACAAAATATTTAAATAAAAAAATTAGTTATAAAAGTAACCGTATAACCCAGGAAAGGATTAAGGTATTCCAGGCTTTACATGGAATTCCAAAATTCCACCTTTTTAGCCTCCTAAAATTTAGGTAGGATATACTATCCTTATCTTGATATGGAATAAGCACCCACACAAACACAATATACAGTTATTTAGGCCGTGTTTGGCATCTTTGACAACATAAAACTTAACTGGGTTAAAGTTTTCTCTTAGTTAATTAGGATTATCATAAAACAGTTTAGCAAAGATGTTGTTTGTTTTTCCATCAGATCTCTTATGGGTGTATGTTGTATTTTGTTTGTCTAATAACTAATTTTACTACAAAACGGTTGATTTACCTATTATTAATTTTATTATAAAATAAGTTTGTAAAGAAAAAATATAGAAAAATTAAAAAATAAATGTGAAAATGGGTCAAGTGAAAAAAATTAGGATAATTACCAATTTTAAAGGAAAAATAACTGACTATTCCGGGTTAGGATTTTGGTATCCTAGGTATTTGAGGGAATAGTGAAACCTTGCTTTTTTAGCCTACTAAAACTAAGGAGGGTTATGCTATCCCTAGCCAAACTTAGAATAAAAAGAAGACAAACATGTTTTGACGGTTATTTTGGTGATAACCCAACCCAGGATGGGATATCAAAGGTGCCAAACGCGACCTTAAGAGATAACCCAACCTAGGTTAGGATATCAAGGCTACCAAACACGACCTAAATGAATACATTTCATTTGTGTGTGACAAGATAAGTTTCGATCTAACGGTTGAAAGATATTAGCTTGGATAAATTAGGTTTTTCAACTAACGGTGAATATTGAATCCTTTGTTACCAAGGTAACTTGGATTGCAAACCCTGATTTCAAAACTATATAAGGGAGACGTCTAGCAACTGGAAAAACTAATCCCCACACCTCCTGTGTGATACTAGTTGGTTTGCTAGAGTCGATTCTCCTTTAACCGTAGGTTTCTTCTCGAGACCTTGTCGGTTAACGACTTAAAGACTTCATTGGGATTGTGAACCATACGAAACTACTTCTCTTGTAGTTGAGCGATATGATCTTGCCATTTTCTATCGTACGAGTTCAATTGTAAGATTGGCTTGAGATTATATCTACGATAGGGCAAGATAAAAAGAAATCACAAACATCTTCGTCTCATCGTTTGTGATTCCGCAATATCTAGTTTCACTACCATACGATTTAGATTATTCTGAGGTGATTGATAATTATAGGATGTTCTTCGGGAATATAAGTCCGGGTTATCAATTAATTCTTGTTCACCTTGATTTCTATCAAAAGACGGAAAAAACTCTTAGGTTTATCTGTGGGAGACAGATTTATCTATTATCGTAGACTTTCCTGTCTTTATACGGATTTGTTTATAAAAGTCTTTGACTTTGGGTCGTAGCAACTCTTGGTTATGGGTGAGATCAGCTAAGGGAATCAAGTGCTTAGTATCCTACTGGGATCAGAGACGTAAGAAGCGCAACTGTACCTTTAATCAGTGTGATATTGATTAGGGTTCAATTACAGTCCAGACCGAAGTTAGTTTGTAGTAGGCTAGTGTCTGTAGCTGCTTAATACAGTGTGGTGTTCAATCTGGACTAGGTCCCTGGGTTTTTCTGCATTTGTGGTTTCCTCGTTAACAAAATTTCTGGTGTCTGTGCTATTTCTATTCCGCATTATATTTTGTTATATAATTGAAATATCACAGGTTGTGCGTTTGTATCGATCAATTGTGAAATCCAACCTTTGGTTGTTGATTGGAAATTGATTGATCCTTGGATATTGTTCTTTGGTACCATCCAAGTTTATTATCCTTGTATTTGATAAAGACTCGCGGATTTCTATTTGCTTGAGTAAAAATCAAATCAAGAGAGAGATATTAACTCCTCGATATACTTTTCTCTAGATTGAGTCTGACTGTTTAGTTGATTCTCTAGAAAGTATATTGGAATTAGTCCATACAGATTTCTAATCGAAATATTGGGTATGGTTTTTAGACCCCCGCTTTTTTAATTGGTATCAGAGCTGGCAAACACGTTCAAGACCTTACAAGTATGTGTTTGTAGCGATCTGACTCTATGGACAGAGGTGATATCTCCATTAACGTACCACCAGTCTTCGATGGCTCCAATTACTTATGGTGGAAAATTGCTATGCGAGCTTTTTTTCAAGCGCGTGATTTTCAATCATGGGTATATGTTGTTAATGGCTATGATGCTCCCGTTGTTGCAGTAGGTAACGTTAATGTTCCAAAAAATATTGGCGAATACGATGCTGCTGAGATACTTGTTGCGAAGCAAAACTCCGACGGTTTGAATGCCATCATACATCCCATTACCCCGAATCTTCAGCACCATGTGTCAAATTGCACTAGGTCTAAAGATGCGTGGGATATCTTAGAAACCGTATTCGAAGGAAATACCGGTGAAAAGGAAGCTAGGCTTCAAAACCTTAATTCTGATTGGGAAAAACTTCGTATGGCAGATGAAGATTCATTTGATGAGTTTAATCACAAAGTGTCTGAAATTGTTAATGCATCTTTTGCATTGGGTACGACTATTCCTGAAAAGGACATTGTGATGAAAATTCTTAGATCCCTTCCATCTAAATACGATTCTAAGAAGCATGCCATCATTGAAGGAAATAACCTTGATACTCTCTCCAGAAATACTCTGGTCGGAAAGTTAAAGATTTTTTATCTTGAATTACAACAACGGGAGAAACATCAATTGGTAGTAAACTCTGTTACCACAACTGATAAGAATTCTCGCCGCTCAAAAATGATTGAAGAAAATGAGAATAACTTTAATTCATCTCTTTCATTGTTCATACAATAGTTGAAAAAGACACTCAGGCAGAGTAAAAGAAAGTCTCATAAGAAAAATAACGCAATCAATAAGGAGAATAATAAAGATCAAAAGAATCATAAAAATAAGTCTTATTTAAAGTGTTACAGAAGTGCTCATACTTAAAAAATTCTGATGAGAAGGTTAATGAGTTAACAAAGGCTTGGATGGCTACTCTTGACTACTGTCCATAGGAAGAAGTCTGCATAAGTTCCGTTAACCTCTTTGCCGACAATCACACATGTCCTCCAAACAGTCCAGTTCTCGTCAAATCACTCAATATGTCACTTCAAAGGAAGAAAGTCTATTGAAAAGGATTGAACTTTTGGAAGATCAACTGGTTGTTCAAAGACAAGAAATTGCAACTTGCAATAGTGATTCACATAAGAAATACCATCACTCGATTATTTCTTCTCAGCAAATTACTCCTGACTCTATATCCAACGAAAGGAATAATATAGAAAACCACAAGACTGTTTCAAAAAATTTTGATACCTTGTGTGAAAAACAGGATCATCCAGATAATCTGAGCACACGAAATCAAGAAATTGTTTCCTCTATCAAAAAACGCTTGTCAAAGAGGAAAAATAAATCTTTCATTGGTACTATTAATAGTACATAAGAGATTTCCAAGGCTTCATAACCCACTAAAATCAACAATCAGAACACTCCAAACAGTTCTAAGAAGAATGGATAAAACTCTCGATTCTCGTCTCTCAAAGGCAGAACAAAATCAAAGTACATCTTTGAGATGGAGACCTTCTGATCCTGGTCAGGATAGGAAGGAACTTATTATGTAATAAGAGTAAGAGATGGTTCTTGTACCCTCTTTTTAAAACAAGGACCATATCCAACTGAGAGGGTTGTATATCTATTCTTAGTCTGTTAGGTTTGATTAATAGTCTCTTCCGATGAGTGTTCATAAACGGTTTGTCCTTTCAAAACTTTTATCTCTTACCTACCCTTGGTCTAGGGTTTCAGTCAAAAGACTTTCTTGAAATATCTTTTCTCCTTTTAAGAAGTTTTTTTTTCTCAAAGACTGAGCATTTCATTTCTCTCTTCTATCATGTCTTCATCCAGTCTTTCAAGCAAAGAAAGTGATGTGTGGACTGTTCTATTTTCATCCAAGAAGATTCGCTTTGACTCATCTGATAATGAGTTGTGCTCCGACAAACGCGATAGTTCTTTTGATGGAAATCCGTCTGGATCCCAGTTTGAGAAGCTCTCTTTAACCATGAATCTCGTTTTAGAACAAGTGAGTGCTCTGAAAAACGAACTGATTCTATCTTCCAAAAGATTGGAAGAGAAGATTGAAAACCTCGAATCAAGGATTGATCTGATTGAAGATGAGCTTGGAGATTATAGGTAATACGAGAAGAATTCTGAAAGTAAGTGAAATGCTATTTATGTCTAGTGAATCTTCTATTTTCTTGTGTTGTCTAGAAGAATAACTAGAATTCGGAATAGCCATTATTGTGAGTACACATAGCTATGTCCGACGTTTTCATCTTCATATTTTTAGATTTATTTGTTTAAATTCTAAAGTTTGGTTTGGAAGATGATGATTGCAATTTTAATCCTTATGGTTTTATATATTGCAATATGTTAAGGGATATGTATGTTTGCGTCCGTGAACTATTATTGTCCCATACGATGTCAAAAGTTATCTCTTTTATATGTCGATATGCAAGTATTGATAATAGATCGATGAACTTTGGACAAACGAAAGTTAAGCCTATTATGTCAATTCTTTGATGGAAGATAGGTTAAAATCTTTTGTTAACAAATATTATGTCTATTATATGTCGTTATGCAAATAGTGATGAAAATAGAATGAATCTTTTTATATGCCGCAATATTGATCTTTCCCTGATCCATATCTTATGTGTATAATGCAATGCTCCATAAAGTTTTCTTGTGATGAGCATAAAACGATTGAGTTATTCATTCTTTTATGGTGAACATAGTCGTAGCTCCGTAAATTCTCTTATGTCGAGCATGTTCAAGAAAATTGATCACTTTTGTGTTTAATTTGATTGTGTATTCCGATTAAATTGATCATGGGTTTACTTGTGGTTAGTTTAATTGAGAATTTTGGATATAAAAATCATTTCATTATGGTTTTTGGTGTCCAATAAAATCCTTCTTTTCTTGTAAAAGTAAGGTCGCTCTTGTTGTTCTCTCGGGAATGACATCAAATGGGGGAGAGTTCTTTTGAACTTGCGCTTAATTTCCATATCTTTGTGGGGAGTGCGGCTGTGGAATTATTTAGGGGTTATATTGTATCTTTATAAACTCCTTGATGAATGCATTTAGCTTCGGCTTTATGATTGCATCTGAATAAGTTGATATGTACTTTTCTTTGGTCTTGAAGCGTCTTCGTGGAAATTTCATTATGATCCCGTTTTCGTACCTTTGCCAATTTTATTGACAAAAAGGAGGAGAATTAATATGTAGTTCACACTACAAATACATATGATTTACGTGTTTTACGGGTCATTATGTAAGGGGGAGTGGTTTTCATGTTGAGACGAAAATATTGACTAAGGGGGAGTGATACATATCACCATAGTATTGTTGTCGAAGCTGTATTATAAGAAATTTGATGATGTGTAATAATACTATGACATTGTATAACAATGATCGAGATCTTTTGTTTTCTCATTGTTATGGCTACGGGACTTCAACAACTATGATGCTGAATTGAACATCTATGGAATCATGGTAGTACTTGGAAAAGACGAAGTTTTCGAGTAATGTTGAAGCACCAAGGAGATCAAGCATGTGGACGAGAAGCTACAAAGTTTTATCAATTTTGTAATCCAAATGTATTGATAGTTTTGGCACTAAAATTGACAAAGGGTAGGATTGTTAGAGCATTGCTCGGTCGAACTCGCATGTGTTGCTATCTCAAGCATGTTTGTCAATGTTAGTGATCAAAGCTATATGTCTTGATTTCTAGTATACTTATGACTAAGTCTCGGTCTAGGATAATTAGGAATAGTTGAGCTCCAGACTCCATGGCAATTATCTTACGAAGACGAAGAACTACTCAAGGAACCAGTGGAACTTCATCCGACCAAAAGGTATGCGGAGACTTGAACTCATCTGTCACTCAAAAGTCTATCTACTCTATCTCTTACTCTTGAGACAAAAGTCGTATAAGTATGATAGTTTTCATACATACACATTTGCTATTTCGAGCCGAGTTTACTCGCCTATCTTTTTCTCGAAATATGTGTTGGTAAGCTTTTGCTTTAACCATTTTCTTCTTTACCCGTGGCGAAAGTCATGATGACGTTTCAATCGAAAATAGCTTTGATGACGATAGTCGATTCTTTATGTATAACGACTATTATAACATTATGGAAGAATGTTTCAATGATTGAAATATAGATTTGAGATTACGTAACTAACTATGGATATAAGCATATATAGTGTGTTCGCACATTAGTGTATAAATCCATGTGTCGGAAACCAAGTGCGTGCATATGTGTGCATGCGGTATTGGTGAAGGAGATAGGTTAGGTACGCGTACTGGAAGAAGTTTTCATACCGAAAAATTCTGTTGTAGTTTGTGAAGTTTGCAAACTGAAAAACCAGTCAACTAGGTATGCGTACCCGTACGCGTACCCACGGAAGTTTTCAAACCGAAAATTTCTGCTGAGTTTTCAAACTCAAGTCTGGTTGCTATGGTACAGGTATCCGTACGCGTACCTAAGCTGGTTATATTTCTCAAATCGGTAGTTTCATGAACTTAAACAATAAATCAATAAGGAATGCAATCTTTGCAAACCGTGGATATACTGTTCATGAATTGATTCAAGTGAATCAAACCGATTTTGTTTCAATTGTGTCTATGTATAAAGATCTAAGCAATTGAACAAATCTTGAACTAGTTCTTATGAGTCATTTGAACTAGTTATGAGAAAGATGCATACGGTTAATATGAAAGTGCTCATATGGCTAACCATTGGTTAACTATTTGTGAACTAAGTGTACACGTTTAGGTACGGTTACTCAAACCTAAATGAATACATTTCATTTGTGTGTGACAATCTAAGTTTCGATCTAACGGTTAAGAGATATTAGCTTTGATAAATCAGGTTTTTCATCTAATGGTGAATATTGAATGATTTGTTACCAAGGTAACTTGGATTGCAAACCCTGATTTGAAAACTATATAAGGGAGACGTCTAGCAACTGGAAAAACTAATCCCCACACCTTCTGTGTGATACTAGTTGGTTTGCTAGAGTCGATTCTCCTTTAACCGTAGGTTTCTTCTCGAGACCCTGTCGGTTAACGACTTAAAGACTTCATTGGGATTGTGAAGCCAGACGAAACTACTTCTCTTGTAGTTGAGCGATCTGATCTTGCCATTTTCTATCGTACGAGTTCAATTGTAAGATTGGCTTGAGATTATATCTCCGATAGGGCAAGATAAAAAGAAATCACAAACAACTTCGTCTCATCGTTTGTGATTCTGCAATATCTAGTTTCGCTACCATACGATTTAGATTATTGTGAGGTGATTGATAATTCTAGGATGTTCTTCGGGAATATAAGTCCGGGTTATCAATTAGTTCTTGTTCACCTTGATTTCTATCAAAAAACGGAACAAACTCTTAGGTTTTTCTGTGGAGACAGATTTATCTATTATCGTACACTTTTCTGTGTGATACAGATTTGTTTTTCAAAGTCTTCGACTTTGGGTCGTAGCAACTCTTGGTGATGGGTGAGATCAGCTAAGGGAATCAAGTGCGCAGTATCCTGCTGGGATCAAAGACATAAGGAGCGCAACTGTACCTTGAATCAGTGTGATATTGATTAGGGTTCAACCACAGTCCAGACCGAAGTTATTTTGTAGTAGGCTAGTGTCTGTAGCGGCTTAATACAGTGTGGTGTTCAATCTGGACTAGGTCCCGGGGTTTTTCTGTATTTGCGGTTTCCTTGTTAACAAAATTTCTGGTGTCTGTGTTATTTATATTCTGCATTATATTTTGTTATATAATTGAAATATCACAGGTTGTCCGTTTGTATCAATCAATTGTGAAATCCAACCTTTGGTTGTTGATTGGAAATTGATTGATCCTTGGATATTGGTCTTTGGTACCATCCAAGTTTATTATCCTTATATTTGATAAAGACTCGCAAATTTCTATTTGCTTGAGTAAAAATCAAATCAAGAGAGAGATATTAGCTCCTCGATATACTTTTCTCTAGATTGAGTCTGACTGTCTATTTGATTCTCTAGAAGTATATTGGAGTTAGTCCATACAGATTGCTAATTGAAATATTGAGTGTGGTTGTTAGAACCCCGTTTTTTCAGAATGATTTCTGGCACAGTGATTTTGGTTACCGAGTATTATAACTTATTCATTTTACAGTAAACCCCTTCATTTGTGTTCAAGTATTGCCTCTGGGGCCCCTAAAATGCACACAAAGTGGTTGACTTTATACGCTGGCTGATGGCTGCTTTAACTTTAAGGTTTGTAAATATTCTCTATTTGCATTAGATTTATGTTGTCTGTGGCATTCGTCGTGTTTGGTTTAAATAACATAGAATATATAAAGAACAAGAGTTTGTGATTCGCCTTGGTCCATACAATGAAGTTCACCTAGGGTGGGATAGTGGAATAACTCCGAAGATTACAGTATCCCACTCTTCAAGGTTTGTAAATTTTCTTACTTCTTTCTGATTCACTGTTAATAAAATTTGTTGGTTTGACATCAATCACACGTGAATGCAAAGAACACATTTGATCTGCCAAGTATTTGGTTAACTGGTATGTTGAAATGAATAAAGCATGTGGTATGTTGTATTTTTGCAGTTTCTAAGAATGTGGTAGATGTGAACGGAAGGGGATTGTGATGACTAAGAATGTACTACTTAATATTCTTATATCAATTGTGTCAAGTTCTATGTAGAACGTGAATAGGGGAAATGTGTGTAAGATGTTAATGAAGGTTCGAGGCTTATCCTAACCCTTTTGCATTGTGGTATACCAATTGTGCTTCTCAATGATTTTCTTGTGACGAGCTCAAGCGTCCGTAATAAAACCATTAAGGAAAATTGTTGACAGTATTCATGTTCAAGTTTTCAAGATAAGGAACGATCTTAGAGTATGGTTTCCATTCTAAGTTCTTGCATTGTTTAGTATAGTTGATTCATTGTAAGTTCTAGCATTGTTTCCATTCTGCGAATGAGCCGGAAAGAGTCATTAAGATAAAAGATAAGTTCTGTGTTTCTTCCACTCAACAATTAGTTTGGGTCTTTCGGTGTCCTTACAAGGATGAAATCAGAAAATGCTTTTTGTGTAACCTGTTTTTTGGTTTAACAATTTGTTGTTGTATATTTGAATCTGAACAATTATCAATTAAACGGGTTTCCTTCCTTTCAAACTGGAGAATTCTATGAAAATAAATACCTACACTTTGACGTAATAAAACAAAATTGATAATAAGGGTAGTACCCAGGAATACTACTCAGGCAGTAACATTGATAACTATGTTTTTGCGAAAGCTAAGGACTTGCTCCCTCTTTTCCACATGAGGGTTTTGGAGTTTTACATAGATTAGGAAAAAAGAAAGATATTTAAAATTTTCCATCCGTATGTCCAGAAAACAAAATTTTCCATCCATATGTCCATAAAACAAAGCCTTCAAACATTAATCACTACTGCTATGTTTTAAAAAAAGCTTACGGCTCCAAAACAAAATTCAAGGATTTTATTGTAAATTCAAGGATTTAAATTTTATTTTAGTTTGGTGGAAAATAAAAGAACCCTCAAGTATTTTTGAACTAAAGTAAAATCTAAATCCTCATCTAAAATAGAATGAAGGCCAGAGGAAATATTACATATCATCCGTCTTCTGTAAATATTAATAGTCTAGCATAATATAAAAATATAATACGTCCGTGCTGTTAAGTCCTAGTCTTTCATATAACATGATTCCATGGTACCTACAAAATCGAAAACAAGCACAATATATACTAATTTAGAAGAAAATTACCAAAGAAAGCATAAATAGTAAATAGTAAATCAAGGTGTTTAAGACACCTATCAATCACCAACCGCTTTAGGGGGAGTAAACTCGTAGAATCTCCGTTGGACTTAATCGCATTGTACAATATAACTTCTCTAAAATAATACTCGACTGTACAATATTCCCGTTAAAATAATAAAATTTCTTGGTCCCAACTCGGAGCCTTAATGCTAAAACAATAAATTCGATAAAATCATAAAATAATACATTTAAAAAATTACCCTTAAGCATTATTAGGTCCCAAGTAATATATAAAACAATAATGATACTGGAAAAATATAACATAAATTTCATCCATATTAAATTTTCTCAAAATGCAATTCAGTATTGCTTTCTTTTTCTAATAAATTCAAATAAAGTTGTATTTCATCCCTAATAATTTGTAATGAGTCAAAAGACCGGAGTCACATTCTTGTACCGCAAGAAGAAGTGTTAAAGTGTTATTGGTAGTTATAGTGCTTGTATTTGTACTGTAATTAGTCAATATTATAAGATTTCTTCAAAATTAGCCGATATTGTACTTACAGTCTATAATTATTATTCAACCTTTAAACAAAGAATTATTATTTAAAATAATAATTTATTATATTATCGATTATATAATATTTCTTTAAAACAATAAATTTTTTTGGTCCCAAGTTTATTATTTTATAGAAGTTATACCGTACTCTTTTTCCTTTGCTAAGGTTTTGTCCCGAGCAGTTTTCCTTGTCAAAGTTTTACGGAGGTGTAGTAGCGCAAACAATAACAAAGAATTATTATTTAAAATAACAATTTATTATATTATCGATTATATAATATTTCTTTAAAACAATAAATTTTCTTGGTCCCAAGTTTATTATTTTATAGAAGTTATACCGTACTCTTTTTTCTTTGCTAAGCTTTGTCCCGAGGAGTTTTCCTTGTCAAAGTTTTACGGAGGTGTAGTAGGGCAAACACTGATTCCGAAGAAAAAAGTAAAAGTGGGAAACCCTAAACAAATGTAATGCACAAGAGTACTTTAGATTCAAGAGATCAATCTATACAATTCTGGCATAAACTAAGAAATGGTCGTTCCATTCTTGCTTCGGTCACAAAATGAAGGAGGAGGTTTTGTCTTATAGAGGGAAGCAGAGAAGGTGTTGAGATCAGAGAGACAAGCTCCATAAGATGTGATTGTTTGTGACTTATCTCAGAAGATGAAACTTGCTTGTGAAAACATAAGTTGCTAGTTCTCTATGTTCTCGAGAAAATTTTGTGTTAGTTCCTAATTTAATAGATTAAAAATTTATTTATATCAAGTCATAGTCGAACACCCTGATCTCGTAGGAAATGGAGGTTGTTGAGTAGTGAAGAAATGGAGATCGTGTGGAAGTGATGAGAACCATGTCCCTATTGTGATGGGAATACTAGCCGGTTCTACATCCACCACCCCTCTACTTTATCAACCATCTGCCTTTTCCTAACACCTTCTCATAATGGGTGTACTGCACACCGCATGCTGTAATCCGCCAGACCAATACCCAGATGAACATCCCCCAGTTCTGACATGTTTGATGTCTCGAGTGTCTTTAGTAGAGAGTGGGTCTTAGTCGTAATTTGCATGACTAAGGCGTGCCTATAAGGATTCAAAACGCGGGGGTACTACACCACACCCAACTTTTTCGTTCGACAATCTGTATGGACGAAACCTTAATAATATTCCGAGAGTAAAAACTCAATCAAAGAATAATACTAAAGAGTTTATCTCTTTCTCTTTTAACAATCACAAACTTAAACAAATATAGAAATTGAATCCGTAAATCTGATTATATGAAGAGACCCTTGGACAGTACCAAAGACCAATATCCAAGATCAACCAAAGTCTTATCCAAAAAACAAGGTCGGTTTTATCAACGATGATTGATTAGTGCACAACCTGTGATATTTCAATTATAAAGATAAACAATATAATGCGGAAAAGAAATAACACAAACACCAGAAATTTTGTTAACGAGGAAACCGAGAATGCAGAAAAACCATGGGACCTAGTCCAGAATAAACACACATTGATTATAAGTTATTACACCAATTTATTACTACCTATTCGGACTAGATGTAATACCTGCTTCAGCTGTATTCAAGCACTTGTAGAACTCCTAGCAGATGACCTATTCTCTTTAGGAATTCTTCCCGTAAATCTTCTATCAGAACACAAATTCTCTTTAGAAGTTATTCTCGAAAATATTCTAGCAGAACACAGTTCTCTTCAGAAGCACTCTCAAAAATCTTCTAGCAGAAGGTTAGTTCTCTTTAAAAGATGTAACAACACGTTGATACTTTTCGATCTTTTGTTTTCACAAAATACCGGTTTGATTTCCCTTTAGATGTGAATCAAGGTTTTGAAAATCTTGTGTTTTTTTTGAGAAAAACAATTACTAGGTAAAAGTAATATCAAAACAAACTTGTAGATTATGGTTTATTATACTCTTCGAAAATGGAAGAGAAACCTAATTATTCTACAACAAGAACAACTAGAATAAATCTAGAGATATCTTATTTAAAACTTCTTAAGGATTTTTACGAGATACCTTAATCGAAGTTTTCTTTCTAGTTCCGATTTCGACTAACAAGAGTTGGTATACGATCGAGACCTGAAATCTATCAAAACCTAGGGTTTATGATCAACAACTCTTGAATGGTCATATATTAGAAGAAAAAAACCTTAGAATAGACAAGAGGTGAAAAACCTAGATTACAAGTTTTGCAACAATCACGAAGATTATTATCAACTCGGCTTTGGGATCCCCAAGGCAATGACTTTTATCTCACTCTTGTTCACGAAGAACAGAAGACGTGGAAAACAACCTTAAGAACCTTACACCAATTTTCCAAGGGATGAAAAATGTGGTATTCACGAACCCTTTATTTATAGAACAAGGTAGCTTGAAATCTAAGCAAGGGTAAGCTATTTTTCTTTTACAAGACTCTCCTAATTTTTGGAGTCTTTCCTAAGTTACAATATTCTTGCATAAATAATTAAATAAATAATTACTTTAACATATATTGTATTTATGTGAATAAATCACAATTTAACTTAGGAAGGAAATCTGAAATATCACAAACACTTTAATATGGTAATAAAATATGTTTGGAGTAGGGTACATTAATTATATACCCCTAGTTTTGACACCCAATAAATATACCTTTATACCATAATAAATATACCCCTATCATTTTAAAACCTTATCCATTTGAAAATAGATTACTCTAATGCCCTTGCTCATATAATATTTCTTTTATTTTAAAATACAACAAATTTCTTTGTTTGAAACTTCACCGTCAGTCTGTCACCTCCACCACCACATATCTACCATGACCACCACTCACAGACCACCACCTACCAAACGCCACCACCACTAATATTCCACCACCACCACCATCGCGACTAATATCCACCACCCCTCCACCACCATGACCAGAACGCCACCACCACGACCGGAACATCACCAGTCCGCCACCACCGCCGCCGACGCCACCAGCCCACCGCTATCACCGCCGCCACCAGCCCACCGCCGCTGGTGGAGGTGTCAACAACCTAAGTTGATCCCAGAAAAAAATGTATAAAAAAAATATGGTGTCAACAACCGAATTTGATGCCAAAAAAAATAATCGGAAAATAAGAAGAAAAAAATATGGTGTCAACAAACGAAGTTGATCCCCAAACCAAAAATCATAAAAATAAAAAATATAAGGTGTCAACAACCGAAGTTGATCCCAGATTTAAAAATTCAGAAAATGTTTGGATTATGTCTGGTGTCAACAACCAAAGTTGATCCCATAATCTGTTGTCAACAACCAAAGTTGATCCCATAATCTGTTGTCAACAACCAAAGTTGATACCAAAATTACAAATTCAGAAAATGTTCAGATTATGTATGATGTCAACAACCAAAGTTGATCCCAAAATGTGATGACAACAACCAAAGTTGACCCCAAAATCTAATGTCAACAACCAAAGTTGATCCCAAAAATTTATGTACTAAAATTAGTGAACCTGACGTTAACACGTATCTTCTGACGTGTTCGATTATGTATGATGTCAACAACCAAAGTTGATCCCAAAATGTGATGACAGCAACCAAAGTTGACCCCAAAATCTAATGTCAACAACCAAAGTTGATCCCAAAAATTTATGTACTAAAATTAGTGAACCCGACGTGAATCGAACACGTATCTTCTGACGTGAAGTCAGTTGTGTTACCATTACACCACACGTTCGTCTAATAATTACCAATTTTATATCATTAAGCAACCAGTACATAGAATAGCGCAAGAAAGAGCATACAAAAATTTTCAGAAAAGTTGGCAGTGTATAGAGACCCACAGATAGTTGTTGTAAACGCCTTAATATTTATCTATTGTTTATGCTTTCTTGGCGAGTTTTCGTCTGAATTATGTATCTTATGTTTACTTTTGAGTTTATTAGGTGCAATGGAGTCGTTATGAGCAAAAGAATGAGGAAACGTCCATTTGGAGCGTAAAAGGGAGAAAGTCAATTCACTGGAGAGTTATACTCGAAACCAGCGAAGGATATGCAGCAAAGGAGGTTAAGAATGAACTGCCAGTTTTGCGCAACTGACAGTTGAGCAAGAGAACAAAATAGGTTGTCAGTTCACTAGAACCGACAAGCTATGTAAGAAATGGGTAGCCCTTATCTGGAGAGTGGGTGTCTTGAGTAATTCCACTCATTACCAAGCCATAAACTTCAGCAGAAAATTGATTACTAAATCATTTTCTCAAAATTCAGAGAAGTGCGAAATAAAGGCGCTGGTGTCTGAGACTTTAAGCTGATCCCCTTCCCAAATTGGGTGATGAACAGAGAGATCGATGGAGGTTTTGTATCAGAGAAGAAGAGGCTGCTGCTGTAACTATCAATTGAAGCATCGGAAGAAGAAATTAGGGGGTTTCCCGATTTGGAGTTAGGGTTTGTCGAAATGATAATGTGAAATGGGTATTGGCTGTTGGTTCGATGGATTTAAGAAATTGATGTTGTTACTGTTAAACAGATGAAAATTGAATTAGGGTTACAGTAGATTGGAGAAATGGGTTTGTGTTAGTGTTCTTAAGAATTTACAGATGAGAAATTCAGAAAACAACTGTTACTATGGTTCAGTGAAATGGAAGATTGGCAGAGGATTTCTATTCTTAATCGAGTTGAGATAAAGACCAATACACCCTTTTACAAGGGTTTAGGCTAATTCTGTGTTTGAAACAAGGTGGAATTGAAACAATGGGTTTGCATCTACAGTTTACTGTCTGTTAAAGAAGAGGAGGTCTTGTAGCTGGTCGACGAAGGCTGAAATGCTGGTGTTGTGTTAATGGGTTAAGTTCTGCTGCAGAGAAGAACAGATATGAGTCTGTTGAGTTAGTGGTTGCAAACTGTTGCAGTGTGGAGTTTGAAGTTACATGGAGCTACATTACATTGAACTGGAATGGCAGTCTTAAATTCCAATGGAGACAGTTCTGGTGCTCAGGTTATGGTGACGGCTGAAACATGAGAAGCAGATGAGGGTTTCAGGTTATGCTTTGTGCTGAGAAAGGAGGAAGTTGGTTTCTGTGGTTGGCAGCTCGAATTCGAAATGGTTTGAGTTTGTGGCTAATAGGTCAAGCCAACAGTGTTACTGCTAATGAGATGAGCTCTGATTGCAATTGCAGGGAGGAGAAGAATGAGATGCAGGTTATGAAATGTTGTATGTGTTAGAATTGCAGATGTTCATACTCGAAGGGGAGAGAATGAATCTGCAATGGCAGTGTATAGACTGAGTTGGTGCTAATGGAAGTTATGAGCATATGGAACTGAACTGATTGGAGTGGTAATGATGCAGAGGGAGCTGAGTTTAAGATATGCTTTAAGAAAAGAACTGATGATGTTGTTATGGATCCAGAAATTACACTGAGGATGTAGATTGGTGAAGCTGAAGTGAGCATTCACAGGTGCATTGGTCAGTGATGAAGATTAGGTGAGATTAAAGCTGAAATGGAGTGATGCAATGGCCAGGCGGTAAATGTGTATGCTTGTGTGAAATTCAGTATTTACACGAAATAAGGAGATGTCTTTGAGGTGATGCTCAGGTGGTTACATTACAAGAAGTTTTGCAGTGTCAAGTGATGTTGGAGGAGAATGGGTATTGCAGGTTCAAGAGAGAATGTTGTGTAGCTCAAACTGCAGTGGATTATGACGTGGATTTTTTGTTGTTGCAGCTGGAAGTGGTGGCTAAGTTGCAGTTGGTACTGCATTTATGAGGTGTGCAGCTTAGATGGAGTTGTGCAGTGAGCTGTAGGTGATGGGATTGGCAGGTTTGAGTATGTGGCTGTGATGCATCAGAATGATTCGGTGGTGTCGCTGCCATGGGTAGTGTTGAGTTGCAGCTGTGCAAGGATGCTGTTACAGGTGAGAGTCAAGAAGCTGAAGCTGCAATGAAGTAGAATGCTCGAGAGGTTTGTGTTAACTGTCCAGATTTAGGAGATGGTGGTGTATGGACTGCGTTTGCAAGCACAGGAGCACCAGCTGGTTATGTTGCAGTGAAGGAAATTGGTTGCATGGAATGTGCATATTGTGCAGGGAAAGAGCAGAAGTGTAAAAGGCTTGAAATTAGCTTGGATCGGTCAAAGCACGACGAGTTGACTCACCGAGTCAGGTAGCTGACTCAAGTGGACCTGGACCTGGACCTGTATAGAGTGTAGATTGGGCTTGATTCATGGGTTGTTTCAGGGCTGGTCTTTGGCAGATGGCCATGACCTAAACAGAGAGAGAAAGAAAGATAAAAAGAAAGAATCCTCTCTACCCTTATATATTATCTTCACTTCTATTTCATTTTTTTAGGGGTTTAGAAACATGATAGGTTTTATCTTCCTCCTTGTTATGAACTCCATGAATATGAGTACCTAGTTTTTATCGTTGGTTATGGATAAAGTTGATTTCACACAACATGAATCCTTGTTTGATATATTAGTTTTGTCTCAGTATTATCGTTTATGATTCACTATTAATGTTGTTACATGATTTGAATGCTTGTTTAGTCGAGTCGCGAATCGATTGAGTTTGCTTTCATCTTTATTGCTAGATTAGAGTTTATTATGCGCAAAAGTGATACATTTCTGATTGCAAGTAGCATAATTGTGAGTATTGCTTGTAGTGATACATCCTAGTAGTCACAAGTGAATTATAACCTTTGTTAAATCGGATTAGTGCTTTTACACGTTCGATTGCATTGATTGGCATGATTTCATAGAACTTAATGCATCTAGGGAATTAAACTTGATTAGTGCTTATACACGTTAGGTTGTTCTCTTATATAGAATTCATTTTCGCATCTTTTAATGTGTTTATTGATGATAAGAGGAGATTTGCGGGATATACTTGCGATCAAGGTATCCTAGGACCTTTGATAATGAGAGATTAAATATCAATTCTAGTTATTAAGAAAAGAACATGTTTGTGACTGAAAACAATATCCTTAACCAATCTCTTTATATCTTGATTTGCGTGTTTGCTTTCCTTTATTTGTTTTTAGTATAACTTAGTTTATAAAAATCATAAAATCCCCCTTGTTACCTTTGTTTATATAAGAAATCGAAACAAACGACAACCTATACCTCTCTGTGTGAACGATCCTTTCTTACCCTTGTTATATTATATATTTTGAGTAGTGAGAAAGTGTAATTTATTTTTGACGCATACGACAGCGATCAAATTTTGGCGCCGCTGTCGGGGAGGCAGCGGTTGTCACTTGTTTTTGGTTTCTTATTTTCTTGTTTTTAGTTTGGTTTTATTTTCTGGTTTTTAACCTTGTTTTGAGAATCGTGTTTCAGGTACTTATTTCTCATGGATGGAGCATATTGGAACAATGGATACGGTTTCTAACAATCTCAACAACATGACAACTTCCAACAATTCCAGGGGTATAATCAAAACCAATTCATTGGCTATGACCAATATTCCATGGATCCTTATAGTTTTCCTCAACAACCTTATGGCGGGTATGTGTGTGAACAACCACAAGGATGGGAGGATTCTTATACTCGTGAACAAAAAGTCTCTGACTTTCTAGAAAAAGTTTCCAACTTTGTATAACAAGAGTTCCAAAAAGATAAAGAGGCTACAGAAGAGCAGCTCCAAGAACTTTGTGAAGGTATTGCTAACTTACAAAGAGGTATTGATCAAATCAAAGAAGAAAGGTATGAGGAAGAACTTTTCTTTAAAAACAATAACTATTCTAATGTGCCTATGGTTTGTGATGAATATTTGATTGATGCTAATGTTGAAAAGGGCCAACCTTTGGGGTCTTTCGTTGTTAATTGTGTAGCTACCTCAACTCTTGATCTTAATAATGATCATTCACCTATTCAAAAGGATGAGATTGAGATTAGCAACACTAAATTCAGCGAGATCCAATCTTATGTTAACTATGAAAGTGATGATGATTATGAAGATACATCGCTTGAACCAACTCATGGTGACATTTCCCAAAGGTGTACAACGGAATCTTTTTGGGATCAAAATGAAGACGAAGAAGAATATGGTGACACTTGTGTAGATTACTCAAGCATTGATCTTTATAATGATCAAGAGCCTATTCAAAGGGTGGAGCTTGAGGATGCTACATTTTTGAGTCTTCTAAAAAAGTTCCTTATAACGAAATTTGGAGCCGCAAAAGAGTATGTGCCTTACAACGAAGAGGAGTGTGTTGAGAATGAAACCGATATGACCAATATTGTGGAAGACCCAATTGAGCTTGCAGAGAATTGTAATGATGATGTTTATGTCGAGACTTTGGTTAAGGCAGAAACGGATGAAGAATGGTTGCAAGGTTTCATAGAGGACCATGATATAAAAGTGGTGAGTAATTCACTTGAGTTTTTCAAGGATGAAGAGGATACCGTGATACAAGAGATTGTGCAAGGTTTGTTTAACCCTTTGCATGTTGTTTCTCTTCCATTACCTCTTGTTGGTTTGAATGTATATGCTTCGAGAATATTGTTGAATGACTTTGTTTCTCGATTTCCACCATTAGAAACATTTGATTCTCATACTATGCAAGTTTGCAAAGAAGAAACCACAGAAGTTCCTGAATTTTATGTTCTTTATACACTTCCAAGTGTGGACAAGAATAAGTGTGGGGGAAACTTCTATTGGGCTATAGCTTCACTTTTGCTTTATTACACTAATGTTTGTGTGAAGTTACTATTTGCAAAAAAAGGTTACATGGAAGGATCCCCAACTTTTCAGATTGTTGGTGTATGGGGAATTCGTCTTGCAAGTCGGGCTAACGACTTTAAATCAAGCGCTAAATGGGAGGCAACCCATACTATGAGTATTTTTTGTCTTATTTTTATATTCTTGTCTTGTTTTTAGTTTTTCTTGTCTTGTTTTTATTTTTTTTTTATTTTTTTCTGATTTCTTGTCATTATCATATAGGATTTCCCACCTTGACTTTCTTTGGACGATTCAATTTACACTGAGGACAATGTAAAGTTTAAGTGTGGAGGCGTGGTTGCATTTGCATTGTAAATTTTTTATGAAATTTTCAACTTTTGTGTAAAATAGTGAATAAGAAAACTCCAACTTGTGGTTAGTTTAGAGTCACATAGTATACATGTTGCTAAGATTACATCGAGATTCTCACAAGAGTGACTGAACTTAGAGATGACAGAGAACATGATCGGGTTTCTTACTTGTATGATAGTTAAAGTTGGATTTAACCATCCCAGTGGAAAATGAGGTGCAGACTGAATTCGGTATTAGATTTGTGATCCCCTATAGTGGAGACTACCCATGTTACATCATGAGAGGCACCGACCTTCACTTTTTTATACATGTCTAAATTGTGCTTTTAGAGTGTGTGTCACCGTACGTAAACTCCTTGTAGAATGGTGATCTACCCAACCTCCCACCAATAGAAGCACTACTTTGATCTCTTGAGTGTTATTTTGTCAATCATGATGGTGACATCGAATTGCTAACTTACATACCACTTGTAATCTTGTTCGCAGTTAGCACCATCCACTTTATCTCTCTACACCAACAGGTCCAGAGAAACACCATCATCATCAACAAGAGGAGCATCACAAATTCGAAGGAAAGTTGAAGACGTTCAAGGTTTACAAGCAACGGTACAGAAATGAGCAGATTTCAGATTCAAGTAAAGCAACAAGACAAGAAGCAGAATTTTTACAAGTTGAAGACTATTGTACAAGAGTGAAGATTATTAAGATGAGTTCAAGAAGTTTATGATATCGAGACATACAAGTTGTGAAGAATCAAACGGTAAAGTACTTACACCATGGCCTTTGTACTTGCATTTTATTTCATCTTATTTTGTATTTATTTTTTCTTGACAAAAAAAAAGGAAAAAAAAAATTGGGACATGGTCATCATTATGCTAGGTCCCTTGTTAAAAAAAAATGAAAAAGAAAAATGAAAAAAAAATGATGAAAAAAAAAAGAAAAGACAAGAGAAAATTTCTTTAGGTTCATTTTTTCTATTATTTTATCTTGTTTTCTTTTCATTTTGTATTTGTTATATTTTTCTTGTCTCAAGCAAAAAAAAAAAAAAAAAAAAGCAAAAAAAAAAGGAGACAAGAAAAATCTTTTGTATTATATTTTGGGTTTGTATCATTTGGTTTGTTTTTAGTTTTGTTCTTTCAATAAAGCCAATGGAAGAAGAAATATCCATAATGAAGATTCAAGCAACAAGGAATTAGAGGAAAGAATCACATTGTCAAGATTTTACGAAGTTCAAGAGTTATCATCAGTAATTGAAGATTGAAAACGAAGATGAAGACAAGAATTGAAGATCGAAGACGTTTCTATGGATGCTGTGAGAGTGGTGCTAACTGCACGCCGAACGGATAACGAGGTAAGTAAGCATATTCCCACCTTCGTTAAGTGGTTGATTTCCTTTCTTAGAGATCGTCAGAAAAAAGGGTTTTCGAAATAAATAAAAGGTGTGGGTTTTCAAAACAACTCGGAGGGTTTGGCCTTCCTACTATTCAACATGTCACAGGATTCTCTCCTCATTCCTACCTGGACACATGTGTGACCCATAAAAAGCTATTTATTATTGAGAGCAACTTCATAAAACCCTTTCTTGTGAGGTAGAGTCGAGACTTTCGATCACTCCGAAACCGAATTTCTTTCGATAAGGGATGGTTATTTCTCTCTCAACTTTTAAGGATGAGATTGTGTTCATATATGTGTCTAACTTCTTATGACTAGTGTGCAGAATCCTTATGTCTTCTTAGCGCGTTGGATGCTATCATTTCGGAGAACTAGTAAGTTGGAAAAGTAGGTTTTGTGGGTATATCTTTAGTAAACCCTCACGAGACTATAACGCGTCCACTAGGGACACCTAGGGGTTTGAAGGCTTGTTATACGTGCTAAGTGTGACCGTATCCTCGACGACACGGAGTTGTATGTATATTATCGAATTGTTTTGTTTGATTTGCTCGAGGACTATCAAAGTCTAAGTGTGGGGGAATTTGATAGGTATTGTAAACGCCTTAATATTTATCTATTGTTTATGCTTTCTTGGCGAGTTTTCGTGTGAATTATGTATTTTATGTTTACTTTTGAGTTTATTAGGTGCAATGAAGTCGTTATGAGCAAAAGAATGAGGAAACGTCCATTTGGAGCGTAAAGGGGAGAAAGTCAATTCACTGGCGAGTTATACTTGAAACCAGCGAAGGATATGCGGTAAAGGAGGTTAAGAATGAACTGCCAGTTTTAGAACAAAATAGGCTGTCAGTGCACTAGAACCGACAAGCTATGTAAGAAATGGGTATCCCTTATCTGGAGAGTGGGTGTCTTGAGTAATTCCACTCATTACCAAGCCATAAACTTCAGCAGAAAATTGATTTCTCAATCATTTTCTCAAAATTCAGAGAAGTGCGAAATAGAGGCGCTGGTGTCTGAGACTTTAAGATGATCCCCTTCTCAAATTTGGTGATGAACAGAGAGATCGATGGAGGTTTTTTATCAGAGGAGAAGAGGCTGCTGCTGTAACTATCAATTGAAGCATCAGAAGAAGAAATTAGGGGTTTTCCCGATTTGGAGTTAGGGTTTGTCGAAATGATAATGTGAAATGGGTATTGGCTGTTGGTTCGATGGATTTATGAAATTGATGTTGTTACTGTTAAACAGATGAAGATTGAATTAGGGTTACAGCAGATTGGAGAAATGGGTTTGTGTTAGTGTGCTTAAGAATTTGCAGATGAGAAATTCAGAGAACAACTGTTACTATGGTTCAGTGAAATGGAAGATTGGCAGAGGATTTCTATTCTTAATCGAGTTGAGATAAAGACCAATACACCCTTTTACAAGGGTTTAAGATGATTCTGTGTTTGAAACAAGGTGGAATTGAAACAATGGGTTCGCAGCTACAGTTTACTGTCTGTGAAAGAAGAGGAGGTCGTGTAGCTGGTCGACAAAGGCTGAAATGCTGGTGTTGTGTTAATGGGTTAAGTTCTGCTGCAGAGAAGAACAAATATGAGTATGTTGAGTTAGTGGTTGCAAACTGGTGCAGCTGCAGTGTGGAGTTTGAAGTTACATGGAGCTACATTACATTGAACTGGAATGGCAGTCTTAAATGCCAATGGAGACAGTTCTGGTGCTCAGGTTATGGTGACAGCTGAAGATGAGAAGCAGATGAGGAGTTTCAGGTTATGCTTTGTGCTTAAAAAGGAGGAAGTTGGTTTCTGTGGTTGGCAGCTCGAATTCGAAATGGTTTGAGTTTGTGGCTAATAGGTCAAGCCAACAGTGTTACTGCTAATGAGATGAGCTCTGATTGCAATTGCAGGGAGGAGAAGAATGAGATGCAGGTTATGAAATGTTGTATGTGTTAGAATTGCAGATGTTCATACTCGAAGGGGAGAGAATGAATCTGCAATGGCAGTGTGTAGACTGAGTTGGTGCTAATGGAAGTTATGAGCATATGGAACTGAACTGATTGGAGTGGTAATGATGCAGAGGGAGCTGAGTTTAAGATATGCTTTAAGAAAAGAACTGATGATGTTGTTATGGATCCAGAAATTACACTGAGGATGTAGATTGGTGAAGCTGAAGTGAGCATTCACAGGTGCATTGGTCAGTGATGAAGATTAGGTGAGATTAAAGCTGAAATGGAGTGATGCAATGGCCAGGCGGTAAATGTGTATGCTTGTGTGAAATTCAGTATTTACACGAAATAAGGAGATGTCTTTGAGGTGACGCTCAGGTGGTTACATTACAAGAAGTTTTGCAGTGTCAAGTGATATTGGAGGAGAATGGGTATTGCAGGTTCAAGAGAGAATGTTGTGCAGCTCAAACTGCAGTGGATTATGTCGTGGATTGTTTGTTGTTGCATCTGGAAGTGGTGGCTAAGTTGCAGTTGGTACTGCAGTTATGAGGTGTGCAGCTTAGATGGAGTTGTGCAGTGAGCTGTAGGTGATGGGATTGGCAGGTTTGAGTATGTGGCTGTGATGCATCAGAATGATTCGGTGGTGTCGCTGCCATGGGTAGTGTTGAGTTGCAGCTGTGCAAGGATGCTGTTACAGGTGAGAGTCAAGAAGCTGAAGCTGCAATGAAGTAGAATGCTCGAGAGGTTTGTGTTAACTGTCCAGATTTAGGAGATGGTGGTGTATGGACTGCGTTTGCAAGCACAGGAGCACCAGCTGGTTATGTTGCAGTGAAGGAAATTGGTTGCATGGAATGTGCATATTGTGCAGGGAAAGAGCAGAAGTGTAAAAGGCTTGAAATTAGCTTGGATCGGTCAAAGCACGACGAGTTGACTCACCGAGTCAGGTAGCTGACTCAAGTGGACCTGGACCTGGACCTGGACCTGTATAGAGTGTAGATTGGGCTTGATTCATGGGTTGTTTCAGGGCTGGTCTTTGGCAGATGGCCATGACCTAAACAGAGAGAGAAAGAAAGATAAAAAGAAAGAATCCTCTCTACCCTTATATATTATCTTCACTTCTATTTCATTTTTTTAGGGGTTTAGAAACATGATAGGTTTTATCTTCCTCCTTGTTATGAACTCCATGAATATGAGTACCTAGTTTTTATCGTTGGTTATGGATAAAATTGATTTCACACAACATGAATCCTTGTTTGATATATTAGTTTTGTCTCAGTATTATCGTTTATGATTCACTATTAATGTTGTTACATGATTTGAATGCTTGTTTAGTCGAGTCGCGAATCGATTGAGTTTGCTTTCATCTTTATTGCTAGATTAGAGTTTATTATGCGCAAAAGTGATAAATTTCTGATTGCAAGTAGCATAATTGTGAGTATTTCTTGTAGTGATACATCCTAGTAGTCACAAGTGAATTATAACCTTTGTTAAATCGGATTAGTGCTTTTACACGTTCGATTGCATTGATTGGCATGATTTCATAGAACTTAATGCATCTAGGGAATTAAACTTGATTAGTGCTTTTACACGTTAGGTTGTTCTCTTAGATAGAATTCATTTTCACATCTTTTAATGTGTTTATTGATGATAAGAGGAGATTTGCGGGATATACTTGCGATCAAGGTATCCTAGGGCCTTTGGTAATGAGAGATTAAATATCAATTCTAGTTATTAACACAAGAACATGTTTGTGAATGAAAAAAATATCCTTAACCAATATCTTTATATCTTGATTTGCGTGTTTCCTCCTAATCCCCTGATGGTGGTCTCATGCACTCGTATCGCTTTGCGTTTCACACCAATCATCTCGAGGGTGAATAACATGATCAGATTATGCGAGGCTCCGCCATCCACAAAGGCACGCTCTAGATGTTGTCCATTGGCAACCTAGGTAAGGTACAATGGTCATAAATGTTCGCCTGGTATGCAGATGTCGTCGTATGATACGGTGATAATGTTAGTTAACTCTTTTCTGGGGTATACTGGTGGTACATAAGGTAGTTCGCTGGCTATGACGTCCAAGGCCTTCGACGTTTCAAGAATTTGATCATCGTTGATCCCCAATGAATCAAAGAACTATTGTGCTATCACGGTTTGTGCGAAATTTTTTCGCGATTTGCTCCATCTCTCAGTTTGGTGGGTCGATAACCATTGCTTCTTCAACTTCTGCGGCACTTCTTTTTCCCACTCTTGCCACTTGTCTTCTAGAGGGTCATGCGTAGCTGTCATTGCCTGGTGTTGAGGTAGCAGGTTCTCATTGATCTTTTGTCCACTTAAATTGATTTCTCCAGTGTTAAGCTTTCTATAAGAAATTCCTCTAAGCGCAAGGCATTCCATTTTCAGGTGTAATACTTTTCTATGGTACTCGTAATACTTCGGGTGCGCTTTATTTACTAGGTTCATGTCTACCGGTGTCCATGGAAACGTGATTTCGCGATTAGTTACCCATTGATTTATCGACCCTAGTAATTGTTTCTTTGAGCACGGGACTGGTGGAACTGAGTCGTTGCCCCATCATGTCTCCCTCGTCTTTTCTCCTTCCCGGTTATAGGTGTGATACATGATGGGTCATGCTCTTGTCGCTTGAGCCCCGTAAGAAACTACATTGTCCGAGTGCTTCCATGCTTGTTCCATTTTGGTTAAGCTAAGCAGATCTGCGCAATCCAAGATCCTTGCCGCTCCTTCTTCGAGCTCTATGATGGTTGGATATTGGTAGTTAACCAGGTTGAAGCGGAAGGATACAACCATCCCTCTTACGCAGATATCCACCAAGGCTTCCTCAGGAATATCCTCATGATAATCCAAAAACAACTCTATAAACCTCGTAATGAACTTCCCGACATATTCACCAGGTCGTTGAGTGCATCTCCCTAGATCGGTGGTAGTGACCTTCTTTTTAGTAGAGTAAAATTTCTTTAAGAATAGTTGGATCATTTATTTCCATGTTTTAATGCTTCTTGGCTTATGTTGTCATACTAGGTGAAAGTCAGAGAGTGATTTTAGGAACTCCTTCAAACATAAATTATGATCATTGGCGTAGGCATTCATAGAAGATACGAAGCGGCTGATGTGCTCTTGTGTGTTTCCTTATCCATTGTACATTTTCAACTTTGGTGATGTATAGTCATCCGGGATACGGTGACTCCATCGCGTCTTGACTATCATGCTTGATCATGAGATAATGTGCTTCTAGGTACGTGGCGGTAGCGTCTTCGGAAGTGAGTGGTGGAGGCGTTTCCTTTGGCGCGTCTAAGGTTGGTATTTCACATCTTCCTCCTTTGGATGAGTTTCCGTTATGATGTTTTCCTTGCATTTGTGTGAGATTAGCGTGTAATTCTTGCTGCTTCAACATATGCACGTTAAAATCCTTATGGAGATCTTGAATATCCTTCCCCATTAAATCACTGCTACCTGACTCTGTGTTCTTCCATCCATTCAAGGTATCTTCTGTTATGAGGGTGTTGGTTGATCCTCTATTACCCGTGGTTGCGCCTTTCCTTTTTTCGGTTTAACTTCGCACCATGACTACCGCCCCTTGAGTGAGCGCTGGAACAATTTTTCCCACCATGTCATTGTTCATAGACTCCCCCCTTGAATGCCTTCTATGGTTATTGTGTATATGCTTTGTGTTGTTAGAGCACTACTTGGTCGACCTCGCAAGCGTTTCCATCTCAAGCTTGTTTATCAAATTTAGTTGATCAAAACTATAGTCTTGATTTCTAGTCTACTTATAGCTATGTCACGGATTACGATAGAATGTGTAGTTGAGCTTTAGACTTCACGGCGTTCATCGATTGAAGACGAAGATCTACTGAGGAGAGCTTGGAGGAACTTCATCAACAAAAGGTATGTGGATACTAAAACTTATCTATCACTTAGAAGTCTATTCTATTTTATCTTCTAATGAGACTAAGTCGTATAGCTATATAGACTTTTATATTATACAATTTGATAATTCGAGCCGAGTTTTTCTCGCTTATCTATTTATCGAAATATGTGTTGGAAGCTTTTTGCTTTAGCTACGTTCATCATATTCTTGACGAGTTTAGTTGGAAATGATTTATTTTTTGGAAACTAAATAATAAGTCAAAACATGATCATGTGGAAATTGTCTTGAAACATCTTACATGATTTTTGTGAGACAATCATTTGATGTCGACTCGGAAAGTTTCTTATTGATCATTCGATCACTTGAAAATTACTTATAAGCTAATAATTTGTATGAGACAGCTATTCTCATCTTCTAAGTAAGTTTCAATGATTGAAATGGGAGTTTAAGAACAAAAACCTTTGTCTGGATATAGCACAGTATGCGTACCTATTATGCAAACTGTTTTGGTATGATTCAGGTCCGGGAACCTTGTTTGCATACCTAGTATACGAACGGTTTTAACTGTTAAAGTCCGGGAACCTTGTTTGCATACTAGTATGCGAAAGGTTCTACCTGAGTTAGGTCCGTGACTGTTGTTTGCATACCCGTTTGCAAACGTCTGGACAATACCAAAGTCCGGAAACTATAGTTTGCGTACCTGATTGCAAACTTAGTGGTTTAAGTTCTAAAATCGGTTAAGTATGTTTTTCATACTCATGAACAAATACATTTATGAATTAAGGAATGCAATCTTTGGAATCCATGGCTTAATGTTCATAAATTGCTTCGTTTGAGTCAATCCGATTTTGATTCAGTTCGTTTATATATATTTCCGTGAAATAGTGAACAATTGAACAACTCTATTTGAAACACAATTAGATTCATTTGATTATATTTCATGATTGATTGATCATCATAGTTGATCTAGAAGTGTTAGATGAATGTGGTTAAGACAAGTTTTCAAATGGCTAACTTCGGTTAACTGTTATTGAGCCAACTCAATATACACGTTTAGGTACGGTTACCCATATCCAAATGAAGGTATATTTCATTTGTGTGTAACAATCTAAGACCATCTAACGGTGGAGAGATATTTCTTTGTATCTAAACAGACTTAGCTTGAATCTTAAATCAGGTTTTCATCTAACGGTGAATAATGAATGCTCTGTTACTAAGCTATCTTAGCTTGGATTGAAAGCAAACCCTGATTTGAAAGACTATATAAGGGAGAACTCTAACAACTGGAAGACCTAATCCCGACACTTTCTTTTGTCCTAGTTGCAACTAGAGTCGATCCTCCTTTAACCTAGGTTTTTCCAAAAACCATTATAGGTTAACGACTTGAAGACTTCATTTGGGATTCATGAAGCCAGACCCAATTATTTTCTCTGTAGTTGCGTGTTCTGATCTTACTTGTTCTATCGTATTGAGTACTATCTTCTCTAAGATTTGCTCGAGATTTATCTCCGATAAGTAAGATATAAAAAATAATCACAAATCTCTTCCTCTCATTCTTTGTAATTCCGCAATAACTTCTTGTACTACCATATAGTTAAGTTATTGTGAGGTGATTAATATTTCTAGGCTGCTCTTCGGGAGTATAAGACTGGATTATCAATTGGTTCCTGTTCACCTTGATTTATCAAAAGATGAAACAAAAAAATTAGGTACTTTTGTGGGAGACAGATTTATCTATCAGAATAGACTTATCTGTGGGAGACATATTTGTTTATAAGTCTTCGACTTTGGGTTGTAACAACTCTTAGTTATGGGTGAGATCAGCTAAGGGAATCAAGTGCGCAGAATCCGGCGTGGTTCTAGAGGCGTAAGGAACGCGATTGTACCTTAATCGGTGTGAGGATCGGTTAGCGCTCAACTACATTCCAGTCCGAAGTTAACTTGTAGTAGGCTAGTGTCTGTAGCGGCTTTATACAGTGTGGTGTTCAAATCTGGACTAGGTCCCGGGGTTTTTCTGCATTTGCGGTTTCATCGTTAACAAAACTTATGGTGTCTGTGTTATTTCTTTTCCGCACTATTTTTGTTTATATAATTGAAATATCGCAGGTTGTGCGTAGTTCAATCAATTGGTAAATCCGGCATTGATTGTTGGATAGGAATTGATTGGCACTTGGGCATTGGTCTTTGGCACCGTCCAAGTTATTTCTCATATATCAATCGGACTCACAGATTTATATCTGTTCGATTGCTGATTGTATTGAGAAATTGATATATAACTCTTTGATCTATTTCTTGATTGAGCTTGCTTTATAAGCTGGTTCTCTCGGAATTATATTGGAGTTAGTCCATACAGATTTCCGAACGAATTATTGGTTGTGGTTGTTATACCCCACTTTTTCAATTGGTATCAGAGCAGGAAAACACGCTAAGACCTCATAAGTATGTGTTTGTAGCAATTTGACTCTATGGAAGAGTCTATCTCTAATAACGTACCAGTTCAGAAATTACCTGATGTTTTTTATAGCATAAATTTACCTGTGAGAACTGTCTCATCTAGGTCAATATCTAAACATCCTTATGATGTATAAACTTTTGATAAATGGGAAACACGCCTAGAAGAACAGTTGGATGAACTTTCGAAAGAAGGTGACTCAAATATTGATAGAGATGTTGATGAGGAAATCTCAGAGTATGTTAAGTTGTTGAAACTGGTGGAAAAGTTGATGACTTCTTCTGTCACTCCTTTTCTAACCCATCTCTGTCGAGAAAATAAGAAACTGAGAAGAATTTATTCAGGTCTTTATTCTTGGAATAACATTAATGATTTGATGCTCAAAGATCGTGTGAATGACCTAAGTAAAAGGTCACTTGAATGTAATAATCTTCGTCAAGATTTCTATAAGTTGGAAGAAAAACTTGCAGCAACTGAAGCCCCAACAAATAAGTTCTGATGACAGGGAAAGCGCTTGTCTCGCTCAAGAAGAACGCCTTGAGGCTGATTTAGTTGTTGCTCTTGATAAAATCAAGATGTTGGAAGAGGACTTGAAAAAGTTCAATACTAGCTCAAACAAATTAACCACTATGCTAAGAGCAAGTAAAAATCATCGTGATACACGAGGGTTGAGCTATTAAGGAATAGATGCTCCAAGTTCTAGCAAAGAGGTAAAAGTTGTCAAGCCTAGTGACTCTTCTCGACAAAAGGTTTCCACTGATGGAAAAAGTGAAATTCCTTCACCAACAGTTAAAGTTCGCAAGAGAAAAGTATATCAACCTCCAAAATCAACACACATGAATCCGGGTAAGAACATTCCTTATATTTGTCATTATTGCGGAAACAAAGGTCACCCTGAAAGGAGATAACCTTTTCGTATAAGGAATGAAAAACTTCATGATATTCTTGTTTGGGTGTAAAAAGAGTGATTAAGCCTGGATCATATGTTAATGATAACACCCTTGACATTATGGGTTATGAACGTCCAAACTTTAGACAAAGGAATCAGTACTGTGATAAACCTAGATTTGCCTATAAAAACGTCATACAAAGTCTTTTCACAATTGTAATGATTATCAAAAGTATAACTTTTTAAAGACAAAGACAAGATCTGATGCTCCCAATTGGAGAAATACTAACTTGCAAAAGAATAGTCAATCCAATTCTATTCCGAGAATACTAGAAGAGAGTAATGGGAAGAAGGTTTCGGTTGTTCCTAAACACACTCAGAAGTGGGTACCTAAGAAAGTCAATGATGTTTTGAGTGTGAAAATGAATGATTTCCCAGAAAATTTCATGACTATGGAGAATGAAGTATCCATGATGTTGGAAGTTAAAAAGTTCTTTGGAAAGTTGGGTTTGGGTATGAAAGGTACTAAAATAAATCTCTTTCATGATAATCCAAAAGTGAAACACAAGAACTGGTGGAAGAAGAAACAGAATAAGCCAAAAACTATAGATTGTGAAAATTTCATAGTTGCAGAAAAAGTCTGTTCCAGTCACTTGTGGTGAGCAAGAAATTGTTCACCTCAACAAAACTTGATTGTGTTGTAAGTGCATCCTCACCAAGGAATTCCCTGTTATGTATATGGTGAGGGAAGCATGAGAATTGGGGCGCACATATTGTATTAGGTAGAATTTTGAATCTTTGGTAAGGATGTAGAATTCGATTGGATTCCTCTAAAAAGGTATGTCTATAAACTTGAGCAAGATTTATATTTTTATTATTTTCTTAAAGTACTAATAATGATCCATGTACCTTGTGTATCGTTCATGTCTACCTAACTTGATTCGTATTTAAGGTTCCTAAATGTTTAGGTTTGAAAATAGTAGTTCGGGAAGTTTGGCCTTCATGGTACACATACCAGGTATGCATACCATCATTTAAAATTAAAATCCAGGGACTTCAGTTCGCAAACACCGTTTGCAAAAAGCTCTAGGTCACGAAATCCCGTTTGCGACCACTGTTTGCGAACTGGCCTGTAGACATCGATATTCGGTAAACTTGTTTTGGTCGTAACTTCTTCGTCCGAACTCGGAATGACCATATTCTTTTTGCATTCTTTTCCTCTTTGAATATTCTTCAAAATGGTGATGGGAATTTCTGAATTTGGATGAGTTAAGATTGGTCTTTGTCCCGTCTCTTGTTTTTGAGTGTTTGCTCCGTTTAGTCGCACTTGTACCACTTCTCTTGGACTTGGGCACTTGGATTATTGGAGTACTTCTCTTCTAAGCTCATTTGTAACTTTTTTAATAATGTTTTTGGTGAATCACAAAGAATAAATTTGAAGAATGGGCAGTAGTACGCGTTACTTTGAGATTCTTGAATGTTCACAATCCTCTTATGTGAACTACGGTGGGTGGTCGTTAATGACATTTTATTTTCTTTTTTGTTAATAAAATCTTTTTATACGCCCTTTCTGGCCATTCTTTGTGTAAATCCGTGCGAAAAAGATTGATTCTACCTTCTAAGGGCAAATCATCTTGTATGTTCTTTACGAGTTTGTTTCCTACAAGTTTGTCTCTTTGTTTTGCCTAGGAAACTTCTTATGAGAATTTATTCATGTGTTTAAGAATGATAACTAGGGTTTGGAATAGCATTATTTGTGATTACACATAGCTATTTTAACATTTTTCATCTTGCAATGTTTTTAGATTTATTTATTTAAATTTTAAAGTTATTTGGAGGATGATGTTTGCAGTATTTAATCTTTTTGATTTCATATATTGCAAATTGCTTATGAGATATATATGTGTTTACGTTCGTGAACTGTGCTTATCTCATATATACTCAAAAGTTAAGTCTATTGTGTCATTATGCAAATATTGATGAAAGATAGAATGAACTTTTGAAAGTATTCCGCAGTATTGATCTTTCCCTGATCCACTCTTATGTGAAAGTACTGTATGGCTCCGTGAGTTTTCTTATGTTGAGCGTTTCCGATTAAGTTAATCAATAAGTTCTTCTTGTGGTTAATTTATTCGAGTTTACTGGATACAAATCCATGTAATTCGTTAATGTCCAAACAAATCCTTTTTTTCTTGTAAAAGTAAGGTCGCTCATGTTGTTCTCTTGGGAATGACATCAAATTGGGGAGAGTTCTTAATTGAACTTGTGCTTAAGTGCCAAATCTTTGTGGGGAGTGCGGATGTGGAATATTGTGGGAGTTATCTTATATCTTTATAAACTCCTTGATGAATACTCTAAGTTTCAACTATGTGAATTCATCGAAACAAAGTTGATATGTTGTCTTTTAGTCATGAATTATCTCTTTGAGAATTTCATTATGATCCTGTAATTTTCGTACCTTTGCCAATTTATATTGACAAAAGGGGGGGGGGGAATTATTTGGTAGTTCATACTACATACATATGGTTTACGGATCATTATGTAAGGGGGAGTGGTTTTCATTGTGATATGGAAGTATTGACTAAGGGGGAGTGATACGTATCACCTTAGTATTATTGTCAAAGTTGTGATACAATTGGACTTTGATGTTGTGTAATAATATTATGACATTGTATAACAATAAGAAAACAACTTATTAATTATTGTTGTGGCTACAAATCTTCAACAACAATGATGATGAGTTGAACACGTTCAGAATCATTGAAGTACTTGGAGTGGCGAAGAATTCAAGAAATGTTGAAGAACCAAGGAAATCAAGCATGATGGATGAAAATCTACAAAGTTTACTTATTTTATAATCCATATGTATTGATAGTTTTGTCAGTAAAATTGACAAAGGGGGAGATTGTTAGATCACTGCTCAGTCGAACTTGCAAGCGTTGATATCTCAAGCTTGTTTGTCAAATTTAGTTGATCAAAAATGTAGTCTTGATTTCTGGTCTACTTATAGCTATGTCTCAGATTAGGATAGAATGTGTAATTGAGCTTTAGACTTCACGTTGTTCATCAATTGAAGACAAAGATCTACGGAGGAGAGCTAGGAGGAACTTCATCAACAAAAGGTATGTGGAGACTAAAACTTATCTGTTAGAGCACTGCTCGGTCGAACTCGCAGGTGTTGCTATCTCAAGTTTGTTTGTCAAATTTAGTTGATCAAAACTGTAGTCTTGATTTCTAGTCTACTTATAGCTATGTCTCGGATTAGGATAAAATGTGTAGTTGATCTTTAGACTTCACGACGTTCATCGATTGAAGACAAAGATATACTGAGGAGAGCTTGGAGGAACTTCATCAACAAAAGGTATTTAGAGACTAAAACTTATCTGTTAGAGCACTGCTCGGTCGAACTCGCAAGCGTTGCTATCTCAAGCTTGTTTGTCAAGTTTAGGTGATCAAAACTATAAGTTTTGATTTCTAGTCTACTTATAGCTATGTCTCGGACTAGGATATAAAGTGTAGTTGAGATTTAGACTTCACGACGTTCATCGATTGAAGACGAAGATCTACTGAGGAGATCTTGGAGGAACTTCATCAACAAAAGGTATGTGGAGACTAAAACTTATCAATCACTCAGAAGTCTATTCTATTCTATCTCCTATTGAGACTAAGTCGTATAGCTATACAGACTTTACATTATACACATTTGATATTTCGAGCTGAATTTAACTCTCTTATATCTTCCTCGAAATATGTGTTGGAAAGCTTTTTGCTTTAGCTACATTTATCATTATTCTTAACGAATTTAGTTGGAAACAATTTATTTGTTGGAAACTAAATAATGAGAAAAAAAATGATCATGTGAAAATTGCCTTGAAACATCTTACATGATTTGTGTGAGACAGTCATTTGATGTAGACTCTGAATGTTTCGTATTGATCATTTGATCACTTGAAAATTACTTATAAGCTAATAGTTTGTGTGAGACAACTATTGTCGTCTTCTAAGGATGTTTCAATGATTGAAATGAGAGTTTAGAACAAATAACCATTGTCTGGATATAACACAGTACGCATACCAGTATGCAAACCGTTGTAGGGTGATTCAGGTCCGGAAACCAAGTACGCATACTGGTATACGAACGGTTTTTACTGTCAAAGTCCGGGAACCAAGCTTGCATACTCTTTTACAAACGGTTTCACCTGAGACGCGGTCCGGTACGACAGTATGCATACCCGTTTGCGAACTGTCGGACAAGACCAATGTCCGAAACTTAAGTTTGCGTACCTGTTTGCAAACTAAGTTGGTTTATGTTCTAAAATCGGATAAATATGATTTCATACTCATGAACAAATACATATATAAATTAAGGAATGCAATCTTTGCAAATCAAATACGATTTTATTTCAATTGTGTCTTGTATACTTTTATGAGAATATAATTAATTAAACAACTCAATGAGTAACACAATTATATTCATTTGATTATCATTTGATCTAGAAGTGTTAGATGAATGTGGTTAATACAAAAGTGTTCATATGGCTAACTTCGGTTAACTGTTATTGAGCCAACTCAATATACACGTTTAGAAACGGTTACCCATATCTTAATGAAGGTATAATTCATTTTTGTGTAAAAAGCTAAGACCATCTAACGATGGAGAGATATTGCTTTGGTTTTAATCAAACTTAGCTTGAATCTTAAATCAGGTATTCATCTAACGGTGAATATTGATTGATTTGTTTCAAAGCTATCAAACCTTGATTTGAAGACTATATAAGGGAGAATTCTAGAAACTGGGAAACCTAATCCCCACACCTCATGTGTGATACTAGTTATGTACTAGAGTCGATTCTCCTTTAACCTAGGTTTTTCCTAAAACCATTATAGGCTAACGACTTAAAGACTTCATTGGGATTCTGAAGCCAGAACCAACTATTTTCTCTGTAGTTGCGTGTTTCGATCTTACTTGTTCTATCGTATTGAGTACTATTTATATTTGCTCGAGATTTATCTTTGATAGGTAATATATAAAAATTAATCACAAAGCTCTTCGTCTCATTCTTTGTGATTCCACAATAACTTGTTCTACTACCATATAGGTAAGTTATTGTGAGGTGATTTATATTTTTAGTCTGTCCTTCGGAAATATAAGACCGGATTATCAATTGGTTCTTGTTTACCTTGATTTATCAAAAGATGGAACAAAAAACTTCGTAGGTATTTCTGTGGGAGATAGATTTATCTATCATAATAGACTTTTCTGTGGGAGACAGATTTGTTTATCAAGTCTTCGACTTTGGGTCGTAGCAACTGTTAGTTGTGGGTGAGATTTTATTGAGAAATTGAGATATAACTCTTGGATGTTTTTCCTTTATTGAGTCTAACTGTCTAGTTGATTCTCTTGGAATTATATTGAAGTTAGTCCATACAGATTGCCGAACGAAATATTGGGTGTGGTTGTTAGACCCCCGCTTTTTCATTATCTATCACTCAGAAGTCTATCCTATTTTATCTCTTAATGAGACTAAGTCGTATAGCTATATAGACTTTTATATTATACACATTTGATATTTCGAGCCGAGTTTATCTCGCTTATCTATTTCTCAAAATATGTGTTGAAAGCTTTTTCTGTAGCTATGTTCATCATATTCTTGACGAGTTTAGTTGGAAAAAATTTATTTGTTGGAAACTAAATAATAAGTCAAAAGATGATCATGTGGAAATTTCCTTTAAACATCTTACATGATTTGTGTGGGACAATCATTTGATGTCGACTCGGAAAGTTTCGTATTGATCATTCGATCACTTGAAAATTACTTATAAGCTAATATTTTGTGAGACAACTATTGTCGTCTTCTAAGGATGTTTCAAACAAAAACCTTTGTCTGGATACAACACATTATGCGTACCTAGTATGCAAACTGTTTTGGTATGATTCAGGTCCGGGAACCTTGTTTGCATACCTAGTATGCGAATGGTTTTAAATGTTAAAGTCCGAGAACCTTGTTTGCATACTAGTATGCGAAAGATTCTATCTGAGTTAGGTGCGAGACTGCTGTTTGCATACCCCTTTGCAAACGGTGGACAAGACCAAAGTCCAGAAAATATAATTTACGTTCCTGTTTTCAAACTTTGTGGTTTAATTTCTAAAATCGGTTAAGTATGTTTTTCATACTCATGAAAAAATACATTTATGAATTAAGGAATGCAATTTTTGCAAACCGGGGCTTAATGTTCATGAATTGATTCGTACGAATCAATCCGATTTTGATTCAATTGGTTCATATATATTTTTGTGAAATAGTGAACAATTAAACAACTCTATTTGAAACACAATTAGATTCATTTGATTATCTTTCATGATTGATTGATCATCATAGTTAATCTAGAAGTGTTAGATGAATGTGGTTAAGACAAAAGTGTTCATATGGATAACTTCAGTTAACTGTTGTTGAGCCAACTCAATATACACATTTAGGTACGGTTACCCATATCCAAATGAAGGTATATTTCATTTGTGTGTAACAAGCTAAGACCATCTAATGGTGGAGAGATATTGTGTTGGTTTTAAGCAGACTTAGCTTGAATCTTAAATCAGGTTTTCATCTAACGGTGAATACTGAATGCTTTGTTATTAAGCTATCTTAGCTTTGATTGAAAGCAAACCCTAATTTGAAATACTATATAAGGGAGAACTCTAGCAGCTGGAAAAATCTAATCCTGGCACTTTCTTGTGTCCTAGTTGTGACTAGAGTCGATTCTCCTTTAACCTAGGTTTTTCCAAAACCATTATAGGTTAACGACTTGAAGGCTTCATTTGGGATTCGTGAAGCCAGACCCAACTATTTTCTCTGTAGTTGCATGTTCTGATGTTACTTGCTCTATCGTATTGAGTACTATCTTCTCTAAGATTTTCTCGAGATTTATCTCCTATAGGTAAGATATAAAATGTAATCGCAAAGCTCTTCGTCTCATTCTTTGTGATTCCGTAATAACTTCTTCCACTACCATATAGTTAAGTTATTGTGAGGTGATTGATATTTCAAGGCTGCTCTTCGGGAGTATAAAACCGGATTATCAATTGATTCTTGTTCTCCTTGATTTATCAAAAGACGGAACAAAAACTTCATAGGTACTTCTGTGGAGACAGATTTATCTATCAGAATAGACTTATCTGTGGGAGACAGATTTGTTCATAAGTCTTCGACTTTAGAATGTAGCAAATCTTAGTTGTGGGTGAGATCATCTAAGGGAATCAAGTGCACAGAATCCAGCGTGGTTCTATAGGAGTAAGGAATGCGACTGTACCTTAATCGGTGTGAGACTCGGTTAGGGCTCAACTACATTCCAGTCTGAAGTTAACTTGCAGTAGGCTAGTGTCTGTAGCGGCTTAATACAGTGTGGTATTCAAAGCTGGACTAGGTCCCAGGGTTTTTCTGCATTTGCGGTTTCCTTGTTAACAAAACTTCTGGTGTCTGTGTGTTATTTCATTTCTGCATTATATTTGTTTATATAGTTGAAATATCACAGGTTGTGCGTAGTTCTGTTAGAGCACTGCTCGGTCGTACTCGCAAGCGTTGCTATCTCAAGCTTCTTGTCAAGTTTAGTTTCCAAAACTATAAGTCTTGATTTCTAGTCTACTTTTAGCTAAGTCTCGGATCAGGATAGAAAGTGTAGTTGAGCATTAAACTTCACGGCGTTCATCGATTGAAGACGAAGAACTACTAAGGGGAGCTTGTGGAACTTCATCAACAAAAGGTATGTAGAGACTTAAACTCATCTATCACTCAAAAGTCTATCTACTCTATCTCCTATTTGAGACAAAAGCCGTATAGCTATATAGACTTCGATTATACACATTTGATATTTCGAGCTGAGTTAAGTCGCTTACATATTTCTCGAAATATGTGTTGGTAAGCTTTCACTTTAACCAAGTTCATGTTATATTCTTGACGAAATTCAAAAGATGATCATGTGAGAATCGCCTGGTAACATCTTACATGATTTGTGTGAAACAGTCATTTGATGTAGACTCGGAATGTTTCGTATTGATCATTCAATTACTTGAAAATTGCTTTGAAGCTAATAGTTTGTGTGAGACAGTTATTCCCGTCTTCCAAGAATGTTTCAATGGTTGAAATGAGAGTTCAGAACAATTGGATTTAAGCATAGTATGCGTACTTGCATATATGTAATCCATGTCCGGATTGGTTGGTTTGAGAAGTCCGTGAACCTGGTATGCGTAAGGTTTAGGTCCGGAAATTTCTGTTGAGTTTGGATTGTATGCGTACCAGTTCGCGTAATGGAGAAACCCAAACTTGGTCCGGCTACTTAGGTACGCGTACCCGTATGCATACCTAAATGGATGATGTTCTAAAATAGGTTTGTTCATGAACTAATACATTAATATAATAAGGAATGCAATCTTTTGCAAACTGTGGCTATAATGTTCATGACTTGATTCGAGTGAATCAAAATCGATTTTGCTTCAATTGTGTCTTGTATATTTCTATGAGAATATAAACAGTTGATCAACTCTAGAACTAGTTTCATTTGAGTCATTTGAACTAGTTATGGTTACGATGAATGAGGTTGATATGAAAATGTTCATATGGCTAACTTCGATTAACTATTGTTGAGACAACAAGGTGTACACGTTTAGGTACGGTTACTCATATCTAAATGAAGTAACTTTTCATTTATGTGTAAGTTCGATCTAACGGTTGAAAGATATTAGCTTGATTCTAATCAGTTTTTCATCTAACGGTGAATATTGAATTCTTTGTTACCAAGGTAATATTGATTGCAAACCCTGATTTGAAGATTATATAAAGGAGAACTCTAGAAACTGGGAAACCTAATCCCCACACCTCCTGTGTGATACTAGTTGCTACTAGAGTCGCTTCTCCTTTAACCTTAGGTTTTCATGAGACCCTGTAGGATAACGACTTGAAGACTTCATTAGGATTGTGAAACCAGACCCAACTATTTTCTCTATAGCGCCAAGGAAAAAAACAAATGGATACTAGCATGCCTCTTCTCCTACCTCGGTGGGAGAAATGCAGCGGTAGGTGGCGCGAAATCCAATCTTCGAATGACTCTCGGAAACGGATATCTCGGCTCTCGCATCGATGAAGAACGTAGTGAAATGCGATAATTGGTGTGAATTGCAGAAACGTGATCTGATCTTGCATCTTCTATCATATTGAGTATTATCTTCTTTAAGATTGGCTCGAGATTTATTCTCCGATAAGCAAGATAAAAATTAATCACAAACATCTTCGCTTCATCGTTTGTGATTCCACAATATCTTTTTTGTTACCATACGATTAAGATTATTGTGAGCTGATTGATATTACTAGGCTGTTCTTCGGGAATATAAGACTGGTGTATCAATTGGTTCATGTTCACCTTGATTTATTAAAACACGGAACAAAACTCATAGATTTATCTGTGGGAGACGGATTTATCTATATAATAGACTTTTCTGTGAGAGATAGATTTGTTTATCAAGTCTTCGACTTTGGGTCGTAGCAACTCTTAGTTGTGGGTGAAATCAGCTAAGGGAATCAAGTACGTAGAGTCCTGGTGGGATTCAGAGACATAAATAGCGCAATTGTACCTTGATCAGTGTGAGATTGGTTAGGGCTCAACTACATTCCAGTCCAAAGTTAACCTGGAGTAGCCTAGTGTCTGTAGCGGCTTAATACAGTGTGGTCTTCAAATCTGGACTAGGTCCCGGGGTTTTTCTGTATTTGCGGTTTCCTCGTTAAATTTTTTTTTGGTATTTGTATTATTTCTTTTCCGCATTATATTTTGTTATATAATAGAAATATCACAGGTTGTGCGTAGTTCAATCAATTAGAGAATCCAACCTTTGGTTGTGACACTTGAACATTGGTCTTTGGTACCGTTCAAGTTGTTTCACATAATAATCAGGCTCACGAATTTCTATCTGTTTGATTTGCTGATTACATTGTGAAACAGAGAGACAACTCTTGGATATATTTCCAGTGATTGAGTCTGACTGTCTAGTTGATTCTCTTGGAATTATATTGGAGTTTTTCCATACAGATTGCTAAGCAAAATATTGGGTGTGGTTGTTAGACCCCCGCTTTTTCAATTGGTATCAGAGCAGGCGAACACGTTTAAGACCCCATAAGTCTATGTTTGTAGCGATCTGACTCTATGAACAATAGTGTTATCTCTGGCAACGCAACACCAGTTCAGAAACTCTCTGATTTGGTTCAAAGCCTTGAGTCACCTGAGAAATCCCTCACATCTTCTCCATTGTTAAAAACAACGTTCAACGGGGAAAATTTCCTAGATGAACGGTTGGATGAGCTTTCAGATGAATGTGACTCAGAAGGGGGACAAGATCTTGATGAGGAAGTCTCTCAATATATCCAGCTTTTTGACCATCTCATAAAGAAAAAGAAGTCAACAGCGTGCTTGGCTAAATATATGTCTCCTCCCTGTCAAGAAAATAGGAAATTGAGAAAACTCTTTAATGGGTATGACTGTGGTTAAAAACTCTTACAATCCCTTCTTAAAGATCACGAAGAAGATGTGCGTTCAAAAAATTCTGAATGTGATAATCTTCGTTGAAATCTCTTTGTGTTGAAAGATAGACTTGCTGAAAGTGAAGCAAGATATGGCTCTCAACAAAAATGCTTTAAAGAAAGAGACAAAAAATTGAAGGTTGATCTAGCTGTTGCTCTTGAGAAGGTCAAATCACTGGAAGAAAATCTGAAAAGATTCAATGCTAGTTATACAAAATTATCCAGTATGCTAGGAGCATGTAAAGAACATCGTGATACACGTGGTCCGTGCTATAAAAGAATAGACGCTCCAAGTGCTGGTAAGATCAATTTTGTCTGTGCTAATGGTAAACTTCCTAGTGAAAAAATTTCACTGCTATCAAAAGTGAAAGACTATCTTCAATAGATGATGATCCTAAGGACAAAAAGTGTCAACCTTCAAAAACAGGTCATAGGAGAACAGTCAAAAACATTCCATACCATTGTTATTATTGTGGAAAAAAGGGTCACATCGAAAGGAGATGTCATATTTGCTTACAAAATGAAAAACTTCATAACATTCTTGTCTGGATGTCTAAAGAAGTAATCAAACCTTTTTCTCAGTGTACACTCAGAAGTCCATCTCACAATCAAGAAAAGTGATGTGATGAGTCAATTCCTGATTGTGAATATAACACAACTTCTACTTACAATTGTAAAAAGAACAATGTTATATGGATGATTGATAATTCTGGTAGGCCTATAAAGAGAAAATGTTTTCGAAGAAAGAAAAAATCTCCAAACTCCTCTCTTCCCCTCAATAATGATCTTTTTCCCAATATGGGTGTTCCTGATTATATTCACATCAATAATCGTGCTTCGGAACTCAAGACTTGTATCAACAGTCTCAAGCGCAAGATCAAGAAGACGAGGAAAGCAGCTGTTTCAAGTAACTCCTATCCTTTTCTTGTTAATTCTTTTGATATTTCTCATAATACTTCTGTTCTTTGTTGATAAAGAGAAAAGGAAAATATCAACACCCTTGATGAGCTTCATGCTCATCATATTACAACTTGAACATTTCCTTATGTGTATCCTCTTTAAGACCATAAGGAGATATACATAACTCTCAAGAAGTTGTTCTCTTCTTGAAATGGTCTATTTTGTATTATTGTTGACTTTAATCTTTCCTTTTGATCCTTGCTCCGGACAATTGTTGTGTTTTGTTCGTCCGATGCTTTATTTAAAACTTCAGTTTGTTCTTCCTTAATGACAGTTGATTTTTGTTGATGGTGGTTTTTAGTTCAGGGCGAAAATTGTAAAACCTTGTATTTAATGCGTCGTCATTCTGCAAAGAAGATTGAGCCATTTAAAAGAGATGAATTCGCAAGCCTATTTACTTACATATGTATTGAGCAATTCAACATATTTATATGAAATTTATTCAGAATGGTGCGTGTAGCAACAACCCCAAATATTCTGTAAATTTATGAGTATTTATTCTATGCCATGTTCCCCAGTTGAACTCTTCATACTGACATGACATGACGACTAATGCTCGTTCCCAGCCGAGTAGCATGAATCTCCCGAAGTGTCAGGATTAAGATGTCTGTGGAAGTACTCAATCAGAGGCACGCAAAGTTATGCTGCCCTTTGATATTAAATTAGTGATTTTTTGTATAAGTGTGCAAAATTCACCCAAAATTGATTGATTTTGCGGCAACCCGCAAAATTTAGTTCTTTAATCTAATTTATCAATTTGCAAAAACTTAGGTTTTTGCGCCCTACGCAATATCTCGAACCCTATTGGTCGAGACCTAACCTAGGTAAGCTAGGAAATTAATCCGCCATGGACTAGTAGGAGCAAAATCCTACCAAAAATCAGAAAGAAATAAATAAAAGAGGAGTTGCGGAAAATAGGAGCAGCAACAAGATGAGGCGTGGCCGCGACACATGGCTGGCCAGTTCGCCCTAGCAGGCACCACCTGTAGCCGGATAGCCACGCTCCATATTGCCATGCCGGCCCCCCTTTCCCATCGACCAATCAGGTCACTATAAATGCGCCACATGCATTTAGAATGAGGTCAACCTCATAATTCTTGTCGTCCCCCTTTTCATCGATCAATCAGGTCGCTCTAAATGCGTCACATGCATTTAGAATGAGGCCAACCCCATGCTGCTTGTCGGCCCCCTTTTCCATCGACCAATCAGGTCGCTCTAAATGTGCCACATGCATTTAGAATGAGGACGACCCCATGTTGCTTGCCTGCCCTCTTTCCATCGACCAATCAGGTCGCTCTAAATGCGCCACATGCATTTAGAGTGAGGTCGGCCCCATGCTGCTTGTCGGCCCCCTTTTCTATCGACCAATCAGGTCGCTCTAAATGCGCCACATGCATTTAAAATGAGGACGACCCTCTTTCCATCGACCAATTAGGTCATTCTAAATGTGCCACATGCATTTAGAATGAGGTCGGCCCCATGTTGCTTGCCGACCCTCTTTCCATCGACCAATCAGGTCGCTCTAAATGCGCCACACGCACTTAGAATGAGGACGGCCCCATGCTACTTGTCGGCCACCTTTCCATCGACCAATCAGGTCGCTCTAAATGCGCCACACGCCTTAGAATGAGGCCGTCCCCATGCCGCTTTCCGGCTCCCTTTCCATCGACCAATCAGGTCGCTCTAAACCCGCCACATTCATCAAATAAAGCCAAACCGCGTCAACACCTAGTGGTCATCATGTCAACATAGCCACACACACTAATTAGGGCTTTTACATGCCAAACCCTAATTTGGTTAAGACCGTTATGCCGTCTCATGCCAAATAATGCCACCTAAGGTATTAAGTTTGATACGACAACTAGAGCCAATATTGTTGGGTCATATTTGGATCTAACACCAACATGCCAAGATATAGTGGCCGTGCCATTAAGCCACTGGCAGGCGCTAACGAGATGTGGTCATAATCAACGACCACCCTCTTCCATAAATTACAATCTCCGTCTTCCAACTTCGCCATCCGAATTGACAGACCTAGATTAAATCTCAGGCGACCAACCAAACTAACTTAATAGCGTCACACGCTATTTCTTGCAGCAAGTCTCATGACTTAGCTCGCCACACATGATCACCTGCCGCCTAGATTGCACGTGATTGGTCAGAGCTAGGTCTTGCACACAAGACCCACTCAGCAATCTGCTGCGTATTTTCCACGAAAATACTCGAGACATCAAACATGTCACAAACTGAGGGGATACTCACTGGGTTATTGGTCAGCATGCGGCGTGCAACCCGCCCATTACGAGAAAGTGTCAGGAAAAGGCGGACGGTTAATGAGCAGTAAGTGAGTAGTGGGTGTAAGGATGACCAGTCTTCCCTCGTGATGGAAACATGATGGTCACCACTTTTTACATGACTCCACTTGTAGCGCCCCCTAAGCTAGCAGCTGACTAATCCAAAATATTAACTAAATAAGAGATGCTAAAACTAAATCATTTACTTAAACATTCAATTAAAAAATCTGCTACAAAACTTAACCCAAAACTAGCCCCGCTAAGAAATATATATATACAAGAACTCCTCTCAAATGATACATATATACAATAGTCATTTGGTTTACACATACAATAAACATAGTAAAAAAAATTAACTAACTAACGAAATCAACCCTTGAAGCTTTCGCTGCGCAACTCTGGTCTGTCTCTGAAACTGAAAGTGAGAATAATTAACATTTAACTTCTAAGTAATCATAGGCAAGATTTGGAAAACAATAATGTTTTCCAGAGCATTAAAAAGTGACCAAGTCACTCAAATAAACAAACATGTATATGGACAAACTCCTTCTTCAAACAATGTATAATATGGTTGTAATTCCGAACTCGCAAATCACACCTATATAGCTATTGATATCACCAATTCCGAACTCGCACACTGATGACCTATATAGTGCATAAAAGCTGAATTCATGTAGATATAATTATGAAGGAGCGTATCCTATATACCACACGTGAAAATTCCCATTTCCCTTAACAATTCATATGACAAACAATGAATACAAGTCCTTTCCAAACAATGTAAAGATTAACAAATCAACAGAATTATCACAATGCAATTTAAATAAAGCATGAAATGCACAAACAAACAATGCATGATTGTTAAAAGTAAACTTTTGTAAAAAGAAACAATAATGGTTACAAAAGAGTCAAATGTATTCCCACCTCTTTTGATGACAAGCCACGCCTACCTCGAGATCCACGATCCACTGGTTCATCCTTTGAATCGGTCGTTGTTAATAACTAATTGTTAATCACATAAGAACTCTAAGAATCTAGCCAAAATGGCTCACACAAGAATCATACAATCCTATCTAATAGTTCTAAGCCCATTTATGGTTCTACACCTTTTCATTCTCTAACTTTAGCATAGATAGGGTCTACTAAATCAAATAGGTTGGTTCTATAGTCCCTTCGCTAAGTCTTATGAATATCTACAACTTTGTAGAAGAAGTGAAAGGTTAATTCGGTCCATAAGAGGTCCAAATCATCAATGTAGGATAACTAACCTTAAGCCCAAGTCCACTAATCCAACTTATTAACCTAAGGCCCAGGTAGAGTCAACTAACGGTCACTAACAGTAAAACTGGGTCAATTAACAACCAACGTTAGTCAAAGGTCAAAGTTCAGGGTCAATGGTTAAAGAAGCCAACTCAGTCCAGGTTCACTGAGTCAGGTCTGGTCACTGAGTTAACTCAGTCAGATTATGAGTCATCTAAGGTATGACAGTCTGACTAGGCTGAATGACACAAGGCCAAAACTCTTGCAGAGGCCAGAGCCATTGCTCATGCCAAAGCACACTAATGCACAAACATTGTGCAACACCAAAACTCTAACTATAATCCGATAACAATATAATTATCTTAAACAACTTCATAAACCAAATACAACACTCAATTAAGATTACCTGCAAGAGCAGTTCTAAGCAGCACTTTATCTACATCCTGCTACAACAATAATCTACATAGCAGCAGCAACTCCAAGTCAATAATTGTTCCCACTATCTTCTTTGTAAGATTTCCAACACCACTAGTTATAACAAACTGCATTACTAAACTTGAATTCCATAGCTCAATTACAATGCCAAAACCAATAACTCACATAACACCAACAACTTCAGCCCTGCAATTCATATGGAATCACAACACCATTAACAACTCCACCAAAACCTTAACTCTACCTCCAACTCATCTGCCATCATTATAACATCACCACCAAGACTCATGGTACAACATATACTTCTCCACCAGATTAATACCACCACCATTTCAGTTTATTACTCCCAACCGTGGTTCAATTTCAAGCTACACTCACCAACTGAATAACTACCAAATAACTTCAACCATCACACACAATAACAATAGCACCAGACTCCATTTGAGAGTCATATTCAAACTTTAGAATCACCATTTCTACCAATTCTCATAATCAGTAACAAGCCACCTCTGCGCCAGTGAGCACCAACACCGACAGTTCCATTTTATACGGTATCACCATCAACACCACCATGTTCTTCATTTCCAGTCAAAATCCATATGTAGACAATCAAATATATTCAATCTCATATAACATAAACTTCAAATCATCAACAGAGCAATACCCAATTCATCACAACCTCAGTTTCAAACATCATTTACAATTTATATCAACTCATACATCCTAAAGTATCGACATCAACAACATCAATCATCAATTTAGCACTAAAACAACATTCACTTCAATTTGATAACACATCTTAATGAAACTCAATTTATTGAAGAAGAATTACCTTCAACACAACCCATTATCCTTTACAGATGCTCAGCCTCCCTCCAATTCTGATTCATACGTATCTTTGTTCCACCTGCAACCCAACTCAAGAACCCTAAATCTCCAATCCAATAAGAACCCTAATTTCTGATTTAGAATCTTAATACATCCAGCTATGCTTCAATTAAGAACAAACCCACTGTTAATTCAATACCCTAACCATCAATTCATCTTCTAATTCATTGTCTGAATTTCAAACCCAAAACCAGAAACCCTAGTTCTTCGATTCATCACTGAATCAACTTCAAAACTACAATTAAATTCCAACCCGTTCAATCTTCTTCCATCAGGAACTCAATACACAAATCAATTCCACGAAACCTGAATCAATCTTCATCTTTCAGAAAACCCTAACTTAATCTTCTCTAACTCGTCAGTGATTTTAACTCAGAACCTACCACAACACCATCACCACCTCCAGTAAACTTTCCTTGATCTTTGTACTCTTGATTCGATCTCAAAATCCTCACTTTTAATTCTCAAACTCTCAACAGATGAAGAACAGGGGGAAGAGAAAGAAAATAAGAAAGAAGAACAAGAAAGAAGAAATGAGAGTGTATCCTCTCGGTTTGAGTTGATAAGGCCGACCAAAATACTGAGGCACACACGCCATGGATAAGGACTGCCAAGTCGGTTTGTCTATAAATGCCTAATCTTCCCTTCATACTCATCCGGTGATATCTTCTTCATCCAGTGTCTGAAAGCCACGTTCAAGTAGTCTATTTCGCATAACTTCTCGAGTTCTATCTAACGGTACTGGTGTCGTATCTAGATCGTTGTTAGATTAATTTCTAATAATTAACGTTCGAGTTACATTAATAGAGCAATTAGCGACTAAGACGTCTCTTGACTAGTCTAATAGCATTGACGAGCTTGAGGGCCTTTACATTCTCCCCACCTTATTCATTTTCATCCTCGAAAATCACATCATCCTTAAAGTCTTCAAAAACTCCCCACCTTAAAGGATAATTGTATCTCTTGCCTAAGTGCAAACAACAAGAAATAAAGCACAAACCTATATGGCTTCTATCAACTAAAATTTGTGGCTCTAGGTTCAAAATACAAATTTCCATTTCAATAAGTTACTGGTTCTAATTACGAGAGAAAATATTCTATAAATAAGTTTCTAAGTAAAATTTGGGATCTATCATTCCACTAAAAGAAGCAAGTCCCCCTTCAATGCCTAGTGATACAAGAATGCAGTTGCCCTGTCTAGATGCATGACTCCCGACAGTGCCTACTATGTAACAAGTATCACCTGAACACATCAGAATTACCAACCTCACTATTCCCCAGTGCTGGATTAACTAAGTATTAATTTACTAAGATTAATTGATCTCTAAACTTTTATCGTAATTGGTGTAAGTCTTATAAATTTACTTCGTAAAATATATAAATAGTTCACGTCATTTTAAACAATTTAATCATCCAATTTTATTTTATTTTATTTTATTTTATTTTATTTTTATTTATTAATATTATTAATATTATTATTTATTTTAATGCAATCGAATTTTAGTTCCAAACGAAACTATATTATTATAACTAAATAATTTTTAAATTCATGTACTGTTAAAGAATAACTGAATGTTATAATTATTATCCCAACGTTACTGTATAATGTTGTATATATTTGTTTTTTTCATTATGTGACTTGATATATAGTAAATAACCTCTAATAATTTTTCATAGTTATTTGATAATAATATTTTATTATTATCATTACATTTATTTCTTACTTCTTAGACCGATAAAAGTTAATCGTAATCAATTAATCATAATGTTAATTTTAATTTTGTTATTAATACTAGATTCGATTTGATCTAACTTTATTTCCTTAATATTTATATTATTGATAAGTAATCCTTAAGTTGTACTACCAGTAAAAATTACATTTTGCTAATACCATCCTATCATTATTATCCAAATGATATTTACAATAATTCTAAATTTTATAATAATCAGTAATATATGGCATTATTATTTGCTTATCTTAACAAAAGTCAATTGTCTTAATTATGTTATCATTCATTATCGTTTTATCAATTTTTCTATTTGATTACTAGCATAACTAAAATATGACCAGAAAAACTACTTAGTTTAATTTTAATAGGTCCTAATCATGTAAATATAATTCTACTTCCACGTAAGGATTGATATAATAGATTTTGTTTATCCAGATTGAGTTTGTGTATTATATCTTGGTAAATATTGGCGTTGGTAATTTAATAAAACCTAAATGTGAGTCTTCATAAAATTATATACATCCTAATATAATTCACATTTTCCTATTGGTATAACGTATCCTATTAATAGACAAATTTATTTTCCTTTAAGTCTAATTTTGTATTAAGCATTCAAGTACTATAAATATCACTTCATGTATATAATTTAGTGGTTTAGTTAGTCATTTGTTTGACTAAAAATAATCTGGGTAGAAGATCGTTAACGAGTTTAGTCGTTATTTTACGCATTACATGACTTCATGTTCTTAATCCTACCTAATAAGTCATATACTAATTATCTGATTTTTAAACACAAAACATATAATTCTAATTTGTTATTAGTTAACTTTGCAGAACTTAATCGTAGATAAGCACTAATAATTTTTCATAGCTATTTAATCCTAATCATTATTTAATCGCTATATATTTGTTAATGAGATTTTAATTTAAGTTATGCTCAATATATTATTAATCTAAATTCTAACAGTTTAAATTCGTCGTACTAATTTTCCATTTCAAAAGATGATTGAATCTATTTACGAATCCTAACAATATACGATTTGTTAGACTAAAGATAATCCTAATATTACATTAAGCATTCGAATACTATTATTACTACTTCATGTGTATTTGTTTCATTTTAGAAGTTTTACTGGATCATTTGTTAGATTAAAAATGACTTCGTTACAAGATTACTAACAAGTTGAGTCTTTTTTTATTTATATATTATATCATCGCTTTCTTAAGTCTAACGCCTAACAAGTATTATATTAATTATCTAGTTTAAACAAAATAATATATCCCTAATTTGTAATTAATTTAATTCGTCACTAACAATTATTAATATTAATCATTGTTAGATCTTCAATAACTATTTAATCATAATTCTATTTCTGTATCTTTAATGAAATTTTAGTTAAGCTAAGTTCACAATGGTACTAATGATAATGCTAATCATTACTTTGTTAAATTATTATTACTTTGACTATCATCTATTTACTATTATAATATTTTACTATTAACATTGATGGTCGAAGTATTATTCTAACTACCCTTACAATATTATTAAATGCCAAAAATATTATTAATTATCAAGTCCCAAAAACATTATTAACATTTATGTAATTATAATTTGTTTACTTTTCATAAGTCAATGCGTTCAGTAAGTTTCTATGTGATTTAAAAGATCTATCAACATACTAATCTCACTATTTATATAGTATTATATTGTCTACGTGTTCATACTTTTTAGATTAATTATTCTCAAAACCCTATTAGATGAAGCTATTGGTGTACCCTATAATTTTTTTTTACTTCATTACATATACAAACAATCGAACAACAAATCAATCAATCAAATGAAACTTTTAATTATTGATAGATTTTAGTTATTAAGATTTATCTCACAACCCAACCCATTTCTAAACTAATCTAGTTCACTAACTGGCAATGGCTATATATATCTTTTCCTATATAAGATCTAATAGTGAGCTCTGATACCAACAAACGTAGCGCCCCCTAAGCTAGCAGCTGACTAATCCAAGAGATTAACTAAATAAGAGACGGTAAAACTAAATCATTTACTTAAACATTCAATTAAGAAATCGGCTACAAAACTTAACCCAAAACTAGCCCTGCTCAGAAATATATATATATATATACAAGAACTCCTCTCAAACGATACATATATACAATAGTCATTTGGTTTACAAATACAATAAACATAGTAAAAAAAATTAACTAACTAACGAAATCAACCCTTGAAGCTTTCGTTGCGCAACTCTGGTCTGTCTCTGAAACTGAAAGAGGGAATAATTAACATTTAACTTCTAAGTAATCATAGGCAAGATTTGGAAAACAAGAATGTTTTCCCAAGCATTAACAAGTGACCAAGTCATTCAAATAAACAAACATGTATATGGACAAACTCCTTCTTCAAACAATGTATAATATGATTGTAATTCCGAACTCGCAAATCACACCTATATAGCTATTGATATCACCAATTCTGAACTCGCAAACTGATGACCTATATAGTGCATAAAAGCTGAATTCATGTAGATATAATTATGAAGGAGCGTATCCTATATACCACACGTGGAAATTCTCATTTCCCTTAACAATTCATATGACAAACAATGAATACAAGTCCTTTCCAAACAATGGAAAGATTAACAAATCAACAGAATCATCACAATGCAATTTAAATAAAGCATGAAATGCATAAACAAACAATGCATGATTGTTAAACATAAACTTTTGGAAAAAGAAACAATAATGGTTAGAAAAGAGTCAAATGTATTCCCACATATTTTGATGACAAGCCACGCCCACCTCGAGATCCACGATCCACTGGTTCATCCTTTGAATCGGTCGTTGTTAATAACTAACTGTTAATCACATAAGAACTCTAAGAATCTAGCCAAAATGGCTCATACAAGAATCATACAATTCTATCTAATGGTTCTAAGCCCATTTATGGTTCTACACCTTTTCATTCTCTAACTTTAGCATAGCTAGGGTCTACTAAATCAAATAGGTTGTTTCCATTGCCCCTTTTCTAAGTCTTATGAATATCTACAACTTTGTAAAAGAAGTCAAAGGTTAATTCAATCCATAAGAGGTCCAAATCATCAAAATAGGATAACTAACCTTAATCCCAAGTCCACTAATCTAGCTTATTAACCTAAGGCCCAGGTAGAGTCAACTAACGGTCACTAATAGTCAAACTGAGTCAATTAACAACCAACGTTAGTCAAAGGTCAAAGTCCAGGGTCAATGGTCAAAGAAACCAACTCAATCAAGGTTCACTGAGTCAGGTCTGGTCACTGAGTTAACTCAGTCAGATTATGAGTCATCTAAGGTATGACAGTCTGACTAGGCTGAATGACACAAGGCCAAAACTCTTGCAGAGGCCAGAGCAATTGATCATGCCAAAGCACACCAATGCACAAACATTGTGCAACATCAAAACTCTAACTATAATCCGATAACAATATAATTATCTTAAACAACTTCATAAACCAAATACAACACTCAATTAAGATTACCTGCAAGAGCAGTTCTAAGCAACACTTTACCTACATCCTGCTACAACAATAATCTACATAGAAACTACAACTCCAAGTCAATAACTGTTCCCACAATCTTCTTTGTAAGATTTCCAACACCACTAGCTATAACAAACTTCACTAATAAACTTTAATCCCATAGATCAATTACAATGCCAAAACCAATAACTCACATAACACCAACAACTTCAGCCCTGCAATTCATATGGAATCACAACACCATTAAAAACTCCACCAAAACCTTAACTCTACCTCCAACTCATCTGCCACCATTATAACAACACCACCAAGACTCATGGTACAACATATACTTCTCCACCAGATTAATACCACCACCATTTCAGTTTATTACTCCCAACTGTGGTTCAATTTCAAGCTACACTGACCAGCTGAATAACTACCAAATAACTTCAACCATCACACACAATAAAAATAGCACCAGACTCCATTTGAGAGTCATATTCAAACTTTAGAATCACCATTTCTACCAATTCTTATAATCATTAACAAGCCACCCCTGCACCAGTGAGCACCAACACCGACAGTTCCATTTTATACGGTATCACCATCAACACCACCATGTTCTTCATTTCCAGTCAAAATCCATATGTAGACAATCAAATAAATTCAATATCATATAACATAAACTTCAAAGCATCAACAGAGCAATACCCAATTCATCACAACCTCAATTTCAAACATCATTTACAATTTCTATCAACTCATACATCCTAGAGTATCGAAATCAACAACATCAATCATCAATTTAGCACTAAAACAACATTCACTTCAATTTGATAACACATCTTAATGAAACTCAATTTATTGAAGAAGAATTACCTTCAACACAACCCATTATCCTTTACAGATGCTTAGCCTCCCTCCAATTCCGATTCATACGTATCTCTGTTCCACCTGCAACCCAACTCAAGAACCCTAAATCTCCCATACCATAAGAACCCTAATTTCTGATTTAGAATCTCAATACATCCATCTATGCTTCAATTAAGAACAAACCCACTGTTAATTCAATCCCCTAACCATCAATTCATCTACTAATTCATTGTCTGAATTTCAAACCCAAAACCAGAAACCCTAGTTCTTCGATTCATCACTGAATCAGCTTCAAAACTAAAATTAAACGCCAACCCGTTCAATCTTCTTCATGTTAGAGCATAGCTCGGTCGACCTCGCATACGTTGCTATCTCAAGCATGTTTGTCAATGTTAGTGATCAAAACTATAAGTCTTGATTTCTAGCCTACATAGCTAAGTCTCGGACTAGGATAAAAAAGTGTAGTTGAGCTCAAGGACTTCATGGCGATTCATCATACAACGACGAAGATCTATACAAGCAACCGTGGAACTTCATCAACAAAAAGGTATGTGGAGACTTGAACTTATCTATCACTCAAAAGTCTATCTCTTCTATCTCCTACTTCTTATGAGACAAAAGTCGTATGCTATATAGACTAGATCATACACATTTGATATTTCGAGCCGAGTATATCTCGCCTATCTATATCAAGAAATCGTGTGTTGGTAAAGCGTTTCACTTTGATCAAGTTTATCTTCACCTAGTGATGAAAGTCATGAAAAGTTTCAACCACTTTGAGAATTGCTCTGACGTGAATCGGTCTGTGAATAACGGCTATATAGCGTCCTCTGAGAATGTCTCAATGATTGAAATAAGAGTGTAGATTACATAACCATGTATTCCTTGAACCGAAGTTTTCGAACTTTGTTGATCAAGAGAAATCGATAGGATTGTGGAATTGGCTTGCCAAGTCAGCGAACCCAGTCCACAGACTCAGTACGCGAACTGTCGGAAGTTCTCGACCGAGAATTTCTGCTGGATTTTCCAAAACTCATTTGTGTGCTAAGTCCGCAAAATCAATCCGCGAACCCAGTCCGCGAACTGGCGGAAGTTCTCTTTCCGAGAATTTATGCTGAGTTTGGAAAACTCAACCGATTAACTTAAGTCTGCGAACTTTTTTGTGAACTTAGGAAGTTATGATCTAAAGATATGCTCTGAACATGAAACATTAAATTACTAAAGAATGCTTTATGCAAACCGTGTCTATAATGTTCATGAGCGATTCAATCGAATCGAATCATCTTTGTTTCAGTTATGTCTTGTGTAGTTACATAAGTTCTCATAGCAATTGAACAACTATTTAACTATTTCATTTGAGTCAATTGAACTAGTTATGGTGAAGAAGAACAAGGTTAATATGAAATGCTCATATGGTTAACCTTTTGGGTTACTATGTTGAAACAACATACACGTACACGTTTGGGCATGGTTTTCACAAACCTAGTAAACGTCTACCCAACTGTGTGTGACAAGCTAGGTTTTTCGATCTAACGGTTGAGAAATATTAGCTTGAATCTAAATTAGGTTTTCATCTAACGGTGAATAAGGATTGCTTTGTAACTAAGGCAAAACCCTGATTTGAAGGCTATATAAAGGAGACATCCAGCATTGTGCAAAACTAATCCCCACACGCCTGTGTGCTATTAGTGCTCACGCTAGAGTCGATATCCATTAACCTTTGATTTTCTTCTCTAAAATCAGGTTAACGACTTAAAGACTTCATTGGGATTGTGAATCCAGACCGATACTACTTTATCGTAGTTGTGTGATCTGATCTTGCATCTTCTATCGTACGAGTACAATCGATTGATTGGCTTGAGATCGTGAGAGTTCTCCGATAGGCAAGATAAAGAAGTCACAAACATCTTCGTCTCACTGTTTGTGATTCCTCGACAATCCGCTTGTGTAGTCAGGAAGGATTGTAGAGAGGTGATTGATTAATATAGGCTGTTCTTCGGGAATATAAGACCGAATTATCAATTGGTTCATGTTCACCTTGATTTTATATCAAAAGACGGAACAAAACCTAGGGTTTATCTGTGGGAGACAGATTTATTCTTTGATAGACTTTTTTGTATGAGACAGATCTGTTTATTATCAAGTCTATGATTTTGGGTTGCAGCAACTCTTGGTTGTGGGTGAGATCAGCTAAGGGAATCAAGTGCGCAGTATCCTGCTGGGAACAGAGGCGTAGGAGTACAACTATACATTGGATCGGTGGGAGACTGATTGGGGTTCAACTATAGTCCAGTCCGAAGTTAGTTTGCAGTAGGCTAGTATCTGTAGCGGCTTAATACAGTGTGTATTCAATCTGGACTAGGTCCCGGGGTTTTTCTGCATTTGCGGTTTCCTCGTTAACAAAATTTATGGTGTCTGTGTTATTTCTCTTCAGCATTATATTTTATATAATTGAAATAATACAGGTTGTGCGTTAAGATCATCAACTTCTCTAATCCAACTTTTGGTTGTTGATTGTAGTTGATTGATCCTTGGAAATTGGTCTTTGGTACCGTCCAAGTTATCTCTCTGTGATAAAGACTCGCAGATTTCTATTTGCTTGAGTAAAGATCAAATCGAGAGATTGAGATATAAACTCTTTGATATATATTTTTATTGATTGAGTCTGACTGTCTAGTTGATTCTCATAAAAAGTATATTGGAGTTTGTCCATACAGATTGCTAAGCGAAATATTGGGTGGTGTTGTTAGACCCCCACTTTTTCAATTGGTATCAGAGCAGGCAAACACGTTTAAGACCTAACAAGTCTGTGTTTGTAGCGATCTGACTCTATGGACAGAAGTGCTATCTCTAATAATGTACCACCAGTCCTCGATGGCTCAAACTATCTATGGTGAAAAGTTGTTATGCGCACTTTTCTTCAGCCGTGTGACTTCCAATCATGGATATGTGTTGTGAATGGCTATGAGACTCCCGTTGTTATGGAAAGAGATGTTGTTGTACCAAAATATTTATGTATGTACAATACTACCGAGTTAGTTGCTGCAAGGAAAAACTCCGATGGGTTGAACGCCATCCTACATGTTGTTTCCCCAGACCTTAGACATCATGTGGTCTCATGCACTACGTCTAAAGAAGCTTGGGATACTTTAGAAAGCGTATTTGAAGGTAACCCCAGTGAAAAGGAAGCTAGGCTTCAAAACCTTAATTCCGAATGGGAAGACCTTTCTATGGCGAAGAAGATTCGTTCGACGATTTTTATCACAAACTGTCTGAAATTGTTAATGCATCATGTGCATTGGGTAGGACCATTCCTGAAAAGGAAATTGTGATGAAAATCCTTCGATCGCTGCCATCCAGATACGAATCTATAAGACATGCCATCGTTGAAGGAAATAACCTTAATACTCTTTCACGAAACACACTGTTCGGAAAAATTAGAATTTTCTATCGCGAATATATGGTAAGAGACGATCATCATTTGCTTGGAAACCGTGTCACCTCTCCTGATCATAAATCTTGTCATCCAAAATTGACGAAAGAGAAAAGTGAGAATTGCTTTATTTCTACGTTGTCTTTGTTTATACAAAAACTTAAGAAGATCCTCAGATGTAGTAAAAGAAAGTCTCAAAAGGAAACTTCGTTAGTCAATATAAAGGATAAGAATACCAAGAAGAGCCGTACTAATGAAACTGGTCTTATGTGTGTTCAAGCCTCTTCGAAAAATCATGAAACGGAGATAAGAGATATAACTAAACCATGGATGAATACTCTTGATTATTGTCCTGAGGAAATCTATGATTACTCTCTCAGTCTTTTTGCTGAAAATCATTCTCATGATTCCTTCATGACTTGTCCGTCTGTGTTGGATCAGCAAACCTCTTCTGATTTTGTGTTGAACTCCAGAGGTTTATCGGAAAAGATTCTACCAAATCACTCCGTTCAGTTGAGTTCACCTCAGGATCATCTTAGCACGTCAAATCAAAACAGTCCTTCCTGGCTAACCGTAGTATGCTGAAAATAAAAAGGAAGCCTACCTTTCATCAAAAGGTGTTTTCAAAAACGATGCAGAATTTGCAAAGATATGCAGTCAAGTTTTCTAAAACTCTGATCACAATGGATAAGGATAAGCCTAGTGAAATGGGTGGTTTCTCTCTTTGCAAAGATTATCCCAGTCCAATCTTGGATTGGAGGCCTTATGCTCAGTGATCTTGTTGAAAAATGATTCTTGTGTTCTCTTCCTCTTATACAAGAATCATAATATACAAGGGGACTGTAATATAATCTTTTTTTTTTGTGCTTTTACCAGGTCTTGTTCGTGAACGGCTTCAGCTTTTTGGATAACCAACTTCTGTTAGGGTTTGGTAAAAAGGGTGTTTCTGGGAATTCTACACCTGTATTCCTTTTAAAAGGCTCTACCTCTTCAGCACTCTCATTTCATCCTCTCTATCATGTCCTCCTCTAGTCTTTCAAGTAAAGAAAGTGATGTATGGACAGTTTTATTTCCCTCAAAGAAGATTCGTTTCGATTCTTCTGACAATGAGATGTGCTATGACAAACATGTCTCTTCTTCTAATGAGAACCCTTCTGTCTCTCAGTTTGATAAGCTCTCTTTAACCATGAATCTCGTTTTGGAACAAGTTTGTGCTCTGAAAATGAACTTGAAGTGTCTTCCAAAAAACTTGAGGAGAAAATGGATAGTCTTGAATCAAGGATTGACCTAATCGAAGATGAGCTTGAAGAATATAGGGAATACGAGAAGAATATTCAAGGTAAGTGAAATGATTGTTAAGAGGTATAGATACCTAGTATGTCTTCTTTTTGGATTAGTTGGAAGAATAACTAGTGCTTTGAATAGCGATGATTGTGACTACACATAGCTATTTTTGTTTTCATCTTCTTATGTTATTTTTTAGGTTTATTGGTTTTAAATTCTAAAAATATTTGGAGGATGATGTTATTGCAGTATTTTAATGGTTTCATATATTGCAATATTTTTATGGGATATGTATTGTTTGCGTCCGTGAACTTGAAGGTCCCATATTTTGTCAAAAGTAAAGTCGTTCATAAATCGGTATTCGTATTGATGAAAGGATGAATGGACTTTTGACATATACAAAAGTTATGCCTATGTAGTCATGTATTGGATGGAAAATAGGATGAAATCTTTTGTATAACGAGGATAAAGTCTATTATGTCGTTACGATGGAAAATAGAATAGATCCTTGTATGTTATCCACGGTATTGATCTTCATTGATCCATTTTATTATGTTTTACCTTGAAGGCTCCATTGTGTGTCTTATGTTGAGCACCTTACAACTAAGTCGATTTACCTTGGCTTTGTTGGTTGTTCCATGAGATGATATATGTCGAGCATTAGGAACTAAATTAATCAACTAGTTTGGTTATTTAGTTTGTACTCCATAAGTTTTCTTTCTTTCTTACGTCGAGTATATGTACGGTTAAGGTTGTCATATTCTATGATGAACTTAGTCGGGGTTCCATAAGTTCTCTTATGTTTAGCCCAAAATAATTAAATTGATTACTTCGGTGATTAGTTTGGTTATTTTTATTCCAATTGGATTAATTATAGGTTCTCTTGTAATTAATCTAGTTGAGTTTTCATATATTTCGCAAGTTCTTGTGTTGAGTATATGAAAGGCTACACTATCATGTTCTATTGGTTAATGTAGTCATATATTCCGTAAGGTTTTCCTTATGTTGAGTATTTGAAAGGTTAAGTTAGCCATCTCCGTATGATTGACTTAGTCGTAGCTCCGTGAGTTTACTTATGGTGAGCACTTTCAATTAAATTGATCACTTTTGTGGTTTGATTTAGTTGTGTATTCCAATTGAATTATTCATGGGTTTACTTGTGATTAATTTGGTTGAGTTTTGGATATAGAAAATCATTCTCATGGTTTTTGGTGTCCAATAAAAAATCCTTCTTTTCTTTCGAAATTAAGGTCGCTCTTGTTGTTCTCTCGGGAATGACATCAAATGGGGGAGAGTTCTTTTGAACTTGTGCTTAATGGTAATATCTTGTGGGGAGTGCGGCTGTGGAATTTTATAGGGGTTATCTTGTATCTTAAAACTCCTTGATGAATGATGTTAGCTTCGGCTATTAGATTGCATCTAAATTAAGTTGGTATGTATTTTTCTTTTGGTCATGAAACGTCTCTTGTGGAAATTTCATTATGATCCCATTCTTGTACCTTTGCCATTTTTATTGACAAAAGGGGGGAGAAATATTGTAGTTCACACTACAAATACATATGGTTTTCGGATTATTGTGTAAGGGGGAGTGGTTTCCATGATCGAGATGGAGTATTGACTAAGGGGGAGTGATACATATCACCGTAGGATTATTGTTAAAGTCATGATACAATTGGACTTTGATGTTACATAATAGTACTATGACACTATATAATAATGATCGAGAATCTCGATTTCTCTCATTGTTATAGCTACGGATATTCAACAACGATGGTGCTAAACTTACAACCTTTGGGATCATTGGAGTACTTGGAAGGACGAAGATTTCAAGGACGTTGAAGATTAGACTATGGAATAGGAGCCACTAAAGTTTATCTTTTTTGTATTCCATATGTATTAATAGTTTTGTCACTAAGATTGACAAAGGGGGAGATTGTTAGAGCATAGCTCGTTCGACCTCGCATGCGTTGCTATCTCAAGCATGTTTGTCAATGTTAGTGATCAAAACTATAAGTCTTGATTTCTAGCCTACATATCTAAGTCTCGGACTAGGATAGAAAAGTGTAGTTGAGCTCAAGGACTTCATGGCGATTCATCATACAACGACGAAGATCTATACAAGTAACCGTGGAACTTCATCAACAAAAAGGTATGTGGAGACTTGAACTTATATATCACTCAAAAGTCTATCTCTTCTATCTCCTACTTCTTATGAGACAAAAGTCGTATGCTATATAGACTAGATCATACATATTTGATATTTCGAGCCGAGTATATCTCGCCTATCTATATCTCGAAATCGTGTGTTGGTAAAGCGTTTCGCTTTGATCAAGTTTATCTTCACCTAGTGATGAAAGTCATGAAAAGTTTCAATCACTTTGAGAATTGCTCTGACGTGAATCGGTCTGTGAATAACGAATACAAAGCTTCCTCTGAGAATGTCTCCATGATTGAAATAATAGTTTAGATTACATAACCATGTATTCCTTGAACCGAAGTTTTCGAACTTTGTTGATCAAGAGAAATCGGGAGGATTGTGGAATTGGCTTGCCAAGTCCGCGAACCCAGTCCGCAGACTCAGTCCGCGAACTGTCAGAAGTTCTCGACCGAGAATTTCTGCTGGATTTTCCAAAACTCGTTTGTGTGCTAAGTCCGCGAACCCAGTCCGCGAACTGGCGGAAGTTCTCTTTCCGAGAATTTCTGCTAAGTTTGGAAAACTCAACCGATTAACTTAAGTCGCGAACTTGTTTGTGAACTTAAGAGGTTATGATCTAAAGATGTGCTTTGAACATGAAACATTAAATTACTAAGGAATACTTTATGCAAACCGTGGCTATAATGTTCATGAGCCGATTCAATCGAATCGAATCATATTTGTTTCAATTGTGTCTTGTGTAGTTACATAAGATCTCATAGCAATTGAACAACTCTTTAACTAGTTCATTTGAGTCAATTGAACTAGTTATGGTGAAGAAGAACAAGGTTAATATGAAATGCTCATATGGTTAACATTTTGGGTTACTATGTTGAACCAACATACATCTACATGTTTGGGCATGGTTTTCACAAACCCAGTAAACGTATACCCAAGTGTGTGTGACAAGCTAGGCTTTTCGATCTAACGGTTGAGAAATATTAGCTTGAATCTAAATCAGGTTTTCATCTAATGGTGAATAAGGATTGCTTTTTAACTAAGGAAAAACCCTGATTTAAAGGCTATATAAAGGAGACATCTAGCGTTGTGCAAAACTAATCCCCACACGTCTGTGCTACTAGTGCGCCCGCTAGAGTCGATCTCCAATAACCTTTGATTTTCTTCTCTAAAATCAGGTTAACGACTTAAAGACTTCATTGGGATTGTGAAGCTAGACCGATACTACTTTATCGTAGTTGTGTGATCTAATCTTATATCTTCTATCGTACGAGTACAATCGATTGATTGGCTTGAGATCGTGAGAGTTCTCTGATAGGCAAGATAAAGAAGTCACAAACATCTTCGTCTCACTGTTTGTGATTCCTCGACAATCCGCTTGTGTAGTCAGGAAGGATTATAGAGAGGTGATTGATTAATCTAGGCTGTTCTTCGGGAATATAAGACCGAATTATCAATTGGTTCATGTTCACCTTGATTTTATATCAAAAGACGGAACAAAACCTAGGGTTTATCTGTGGGAGACAGATTTATCCTTTGATAGACTTTTCTGTGTGAGACAGATCTGTTTATTATCAAGTCTGTGATTTTGGGTTGCAGCAACTCTTGGTTGTGGGTGAGAGCATTTAAGGGAATCAAGTGCGCAGTATCCTGCTGGGATCAGAGGCGTAGGAGTACAACTGTACCTTGGATCGGTGGGATACTGATTGGGGTTCAACTACAGTCCAATCCGAAGTTAGTTTGCAGTAGGCTAGTGTCTGTAGCGGCTTAATACAATGTGTATTCAATCTGGACTAGGTCGCGGGGTTTTTCTGCATTTTCGGTTTCCTCGTTAACAAAATTTCTGGTGTCTGTGTTATTTCTTTTCCGCATTATATTTTATATAATTGAAATAATACAGGTTGTGCGTTAAGATCATCAACTTCTCTAATCCAACTTTTGGTTGTTGATTGTAGTTAATTGATCCTTGGATATTGGTCTTTGGTACTGTCCAGCTTTTTTGCGTTATGTAATTAGAGCCATCGAAGACTGGTGGTACGTTAATAGAGATAACACCTCTGTCCATAGAGTCAGATCGCCACAAACACGGACTTGTGAGGTCTTAAACGTGTTTGCCTGCTCTGATACCAATTGAAAAAACGGGGGTCTAACAATACCACCCAATATTTCGCTTAGCAATCTATATGGACAAACTCGAATATACTTTTAAGAGAATCAACAAGACTCAATCAATTAAAAGTATATCAACAAGTTTATATCTTTCTCCTGATTTAATTTCCTCAAACAGAAACTGCGAGTACTAATCAAATACAAGGAATAACTTGGATGGTACCAAAGACCAATATCCAAGTGTCAATCAATATCAATCAACAACCGTTAGGTCGTATTCTCCAATTGATTGATCTAACGCACAACCTGTATTATTTCAATTATAAAGATAAAACAATACAATGCGGAAATTGAAATAACACATACACCAGAAATTTTGTTAACGAGGAAACCGCAAATTCAGAAAAACCCCGGGATCTAGTCCATATTGAACACACACTGTATTAAGCCGCTACAGACACTAGCCTACTCCAAGCTAACTTCGGACTGGACTGTAGTTGAACCCCAATCAGTCTCCCACCGATCCAAGGTACAGTTATACTCCCTACGCCTCTGATCCCAGCAGGATATTGCGCACTTGATTCCCTTAGCTGATCTCACCCACAACTAAGAGTTGCTACGACCCAAAATCGCAGGCTTTGACAATAAACAAATATGTCTCACACAGACAAGTCTATCAAAGGATCAATCTGTCTCCCATAGAAAAACCCTAAAGTTTTTGTTCCGTCTTTTGATAATAATCAAGGTGAACAAGAACCAATTGATAATCCGGCCTTATATTCCCGAAGAACAGCCTAGAGTTATCAGTCACCTCACAACAATCTTAATCGTATGGTAGCGAAACAAGATGTTGTGGAATCACAAACAATGAGACGAAGATGTTTGTGATTACTTTTTATATCTTGCCTATCGGAGATATCAAATCTCAAGCCAATCAATCTGATTGTACTCGTACGATAGAAGATGCAAGATCAGATCACACAACTACGATAAAAGTAGTATCGGTCTGGCTTTACAATCCCAATGAAGTCTTTAAGTCGTTAACCTGGTTTTAGAAGAAGAAAATCAAGGTTAAAGGATAACCGACTCTAGTACGCAAAGTATCACACGTAAGGTGTGGGGATTAGTTTCGCACAATACTAGATGTCTCCTTTATATAATCTTTCAAATCATGGTTTTTCCTTGGTAACAAAGCAATCAATATTCACCGTTAGATGAAAACCTGATTTAGATTCAAGCTAATATTTATCGACCGTTAGATCGAAAACTTATCTTGTTATACACAAATGAACTGCACGCTTCTAGGTTTGTTAACCGTACCCAAACGTGTACATTGTTGGTTCAACAATAGTTAACCAAAAGTTTAGTCATATGAGCGTTTCATATCAACCATGTTCTTCTTCACCATAACTAGTTCAAATGACTCAAATGAACTAGTTAGAGAGTTGTTCAATTGCAAGGAAATCTTATGTAACTGCACAAGACACAATTGAAGCAAATATTATTTGATTCACTTGAATCGGTTCATGAACTTTTATATCCACGGTTTGCAAACTGCATTCCTTAGTCTTTTTAAAGTTTAAGTTCAAAAATCATCTTCAGATATATAACCTTCTCAAGTTCGCAGACTAGGTTCGTGGACTTAAGACACCGGACAAAGTTTACAAACTCCAGCAGAAATTCTCGGGATGAGAACTTCGCCGGTTCGCGGACTGAGTTCGCAAACTTAGATCACGCAAGTAGTTTGTCAACTCCAGCAGAAATTCTCGGGTTTGAGAACTTCGGCATTTCGCGGACTTGGCAACAAGCCATTCTTCCGGTTTCTCTTGATCAACAAAGTTCGAAAACTTTGGTTCAAGGAATAGGACTTATACATAAATGTGTTTCCACAACAACGATTATGTCCATCATTGGTTATGGAATCTAAACTCTCATTCCAATCATTGAAACATTCTTAGAGGACGTTATATAGTTGTTACACCATTTCTCGTCAAAGAAATTTTCAAAGTGATTGAAAAATATCATGACTTTCTTCACTAGGTAAAGATAAACTTGGTTGAAGCGAAAATCTTACCAACACATATCTCGAGATATAGATAGGCGAGGTATACTCGGCTCGAAATACAAAATGTGTATAATCTAAGTATATATATAGCATACGACTTTTTGTCTCAAGAAGTAGGAGATAGAGTAAATAGACTTTTGAGTGACAGATAAGTTCAAGTCTTCACATACCTTTTTTTCGAGAAGTTCCAACGGTTCCTTGAGTAGTTCTTCTACTTGTATGATGAATCTCCATGAAGTCCTTGAGGTCAACTACACTTTCTATCCTAGTCCGAGACTTAGCTATAATAGACTAGAAATCAAGACTTATAGTTTTGATCACTAACATTGACAAACATGCTTGAGATAGCAAAGCATGCGAGTTCGACCGAGCAATGCTCTAACACTAATAACAATATGACATGATAAAATGGAGAGAATTAAGCTTAATTTGATTAGTGCAATCCCTTTTATAACCGTCTCTTTTCTTGGTCTTATCTAAAAGCTTATCCTGTAAAGACCAGGGTACCCAAATACACCACAATATTTTAAATATCAACCTATGAGTCCGATACCAAGTGTGATCGTCTATGGACTAAGTCGAGACAATACGAAAACTTGACATTCACTTGGTAATAATTACAGACCGAAACCGATTTACTATAGGATCAATAAAGTGATTAGGATTAACGCACAAGTGTATTTACTTTATTATAATATAAAACAATTATAATGCGGAAGTAAAGTAAATAACACGACACGAGATTTTGTTAACGAAGAAACCGCAAATGCATAAAAACCCTGGGACCTAGTCCAGTTTTGAATATCAGAATTAAGCCTCTATACAAAATTTAATACTAACTTCGTATAGTTGAGACCAAGCAGATTACCCCTAACTAATTAGTTCCCTCAGTATCCATGTGCCTTCGACTTTTAGAGTCACGTACGTGAATAATAAGTCCCTTGGATCGTATTCCAAACAACAAAGGAAGAATCTGTTTGGTAACAACTTGTAGTTACCTAAAATCTGAGAGAGGCTAAAAGTGGGATTCTAGGGTTTCTGAAAGTGAGATATGGGAGGTTGAGCAAGCAGTATCTGCCTAAACCGCGCACAATGGCCATTCAAAGGTTGCTTCCGTCACATGGAAGAGGTTAGGGCTGGTCTTAGGGAGGGAAGCAGACGAAGAGAGAGATCAGAGAATTCTAGGGTTTGAAGAAGAATTGCTCTGAAAGGTTATGAGAAAGATCGTGATAGCTTGGAGAAATAGAGGACCTATTTATAGCTAAATTCTCTAATCTCAGGTCGGTGAAGATAAGGATTGCTTTCCGTGCCGTGCAGAGAAATACTCACGTCTCCAGGAATAGATAGAGATAAACTAGGTTGAGTTTATCTCATTGTTCCACCGCCTTTACTCTCTTCTGCTGTGAGAAATAAGTCGTGTATTTCTCACACGTACCGTAGACCACCAGACCAAAACCCTAATTGTTATCCCCCCATTTGTGTGAAGCTGAGTCAGCCTTTGTGATGATGTGTTCAAAGAGAAATTTTCTCTTTATCCGAGTTGACCAAGATAAAGAGATATTCTCTCATTTGTGAGAATGACTAGGATGAGTCATGTGAAAAGGCATGGAATGCCTCAGGAATCATGTGCAGAGTGTGAGAGGAGCTGAGGTTGACCTCTCTATCTCCATGGCCGATCACATATGTCATGTTGAGATCGTATTATTGCTTTTGGGTCCCTTTGTTGAGCATGCAGAACTCAAGAGCTTATCCACGTTTCTGGATAGACATGTATAGTTCAGGCTCAATTTACTAGCCGTCAGTGTGTTTGAGAAGCTGAGAAATAGTTTTGATCCATAAGTAAAGCGTGTGACTATTATGGGGAATATTCGGCCCTATCTGAGATTTCCCGAGAGATTTGAATCTCACTGAGATTTTACGGAGAGATGTAAATCTCTCCTCGATTGTGAAAATAGATGTATCTCTTTGAGATTTTATGGAGAGATATGAATATCTCCAGGATTTTGAGAAGAGATGTGAATCGCTTTGAGATTTTGCAGAGAAATGTGAATCTCTCTGAGATAGATTTTGTAGAGAGATGTGAATCTCTCCGAGATTTTGCAGACGGATCAAAATCTCTACGAAGATTTTCTTAACAAATCCAAATATCTCTGTAGTCAGCTGAGACTCGTCCTGAAGAGAGAAAAAAGGCTTTATACCCCCGAATAATGTCACCGCGCGACTTTGGCTCACTTGTCTTTGACCAGCGTATCTTGCAGATATGTGCTAGGAATCAATTGTGTCAGTATTTATGGGGCCGACAAGACCAGTGTATCTCGAAAGGATGTTCTAGGAGTCTGTCGAAAAGGCCAAGAGGAAGAATAACTAGTGTATCTCACGGGGATGTACTAGAAATTATTCGGAATCCTCGGTAAGTCGAGTCAGAGCCTAGAGTAGACATGACCAGTGTATCTCGCGATGATGTACTAGGAATCAGTCCTTGATCTCAAATAGGGTGAGTCGTGCTTATAGGAAACATGTATGTCTCCGCTCTGGGTCATAAGTCCGTCAGGGACATTTTTACGCATCTACAGAGCCTACATGACCAGAAGTATCTCGTCGAAGATGTATACTAGGAATCATGGCATCACAATCAGCTGCGTTTCTCGAAGACATGCTGGAATTGTGGTTGTTCTGGTTCATAAGTCTACTGGGGACGTTTTACGCTCTACAGAACCTACGTGACATGCATTATCTCGTCGAGGATGTGCGCTAGGAGTCACGACATCACAACCAGCAGTGTCTCGCGGGGATGTATACTAGAAATCGTGGCTATGGGTGCCTTGACGACCAAGGGCTTAATCTCTCCCGTGAGAGTTGAATTCTGTCTATGGTAATGAAATGACACTTTTCCCCTTATCCAAATTTCACCATCTACATTAAGTCCCCTACTCATAGTAGAACCTTGATCGTTCAATAATGAGTATATAGATGGTTACAAATCGTTCAGGCGCGAAATTACAATCCACTTGCGGAGCCCCTGAATTGATGCTTAGTCTTCGCTTGCTTTGATTCTGAACTTCGAATCAACTCTGGATTTGGGAGATTTCTGGGATTTTGTGTTAGGAGAAGTTACTAGCATGAAAATTGAGCCTTGGTGAAGTAAAATTTCCATTTTGAGAGACTAGACTTATGAATTAGGGTCCCTTTGATCAAAACCCTAACTTCTTCATTTTGTGCAACTCTGAGCTTGGAATTGACCCTGGGCTTGGAATCCTTTTAGGATTTCACATTGGGAAGTGTCATCCGAATGGGAATAGAGTCTTATAGAGATGAAATTTCCATTTTGGTCGAATGGGATTTTCAAATTAGGGTTTACTTGGACGAAACCCTAATTTTCTCTCTTTGCGCATCCTTGAGCTTCCGAGTTTGTGCAAGTGAGTATTTGGGGAAGAGATGGATTTGAGCGGCTTCCTGGCTGTCCGTGAGGTTGGAAAATCCTATGAGGATAAATTGGCACTTTTGAAGTTACGGAGTCCCTATCCCATGTAATTTCTGAATTCAGGCTTGTATTGCGCCTAAACCCTAATTTCTCTTTTTCTCTGCATCTGACTCCTTCAAACACTCTGGAGATTCTTGAAGAGGCTTGGTAGGCATGCATATGTATTTAAGGGTTAGCACCTTGTATGAATAAAGCTCGTTCAATCCCTTATACTAATCAGACATCCCTTTTCCGAGAGAAAATGCCTATCTTTGAAAGCAAGGGTATTTTCGTCAAAACCAATACGAGCCTGATTTTTTCTGACATGAAAGACTTCGTGAGATTCCTTAGGCATGGTGACGGCTTGAGAGAGGGAGAGAGGCGCATGCCTGGTCTTGGTTTTGAAAATTATGAACTCAAACTTCCCTGTTTGAGCTAAATTCCCTTTATTCTCTCTGAAATTCTGCTTTTCTGGATTCCGTTTCAATCCCTCTCCTTAGAACACTCAGAGAACTCAATATTCACGTGTATGAGGCCTTTGGAATAAATATATGAGAGCTTGGTCGGTCCCTGGTTGTATTAGGGCTTTCTTCTTTGAAAATACTCAGAATTGCGAAATAAGGGTATTTTGATCAAAATCCCTTATAAACTCGTTTTTGTTGAAGAGTAATGAGACGAAAGGGATTGAGAGAGGTTTAGATAACCATACAAGATAATGGGGATACGTTCGGTCCTTTCTCTTTTAGAATAAATCCTTTTTCCGTAAAATTCTTGAAGTTGAGATTATTTTTCATCAAAGCCCTAATTCCCTTCGACTTTGGTCCCTCTGGGAAAAAAATCCCGAGAGAATAAGTGACGTCCCACTGGCTTAGGAGAGAATTCTCACACATGGAAAGGGCTTGTTCACATCTTGGAGGAATTTTTTATAAGAAAGAAAACCCTCAGTTTCCTTATTTTATCCAAATTCCTCTAATTTCTTCTTTTAGCTCTAATTCTTTTTCCTTTTGCTTCAAGGCTTCCTTTTTGAGATAGAATTGAAAATAGAACTATATTTTCACCTCTATTTTGCATGCACTAGGCATGAAAACCCGTCTACCCTTCTTCCACGAGTTTCGCTTGTGTTCGAATTCCTTATTTGAGCAGAATTCTTCTTTCTGTATGAATTGGCATTGCTGGAAACCCATTGATTATAATTAATGATTGAAATTAATTCTTGATCCCTGAGTTTTAATCATGGAATTAATGTTTCTAAATGAAAACATCTTTATTTCCTTAGGTGATATCTATATTCGTCTTTGAAAACGATCAATATTAATCTTCAAATTGATGATATAAAAGTTAGCAGAAGTACTGATGATCTTGAGTTTGCTGATGTAGATACCCATCCTTCGTTCTTCGTTGAGGTATCCTCGATAAGTCTTGAGCTTTATCTTCTCCTTAATCATCTCTGATGAATACTTCTTCGACCACTGAATAAATAGAAGTGGTCGTATTTGTCAAGGATTCTCTTCGTTTAGGTGTTTGTCATAAAACTTCAGATTTGTGACACTTAGGGAAAATGGATGTAAAATCTTCATACAGACTCCGATTTGAGTCACCTACCCTAACTTTTAAATGTAAGAGGATAATATTTATAATGAAAAAAGAATCACTTGATTCCGAGTTCATTTGGTCAATCGAATCCGTGTACACTTTTGACTTCAAAAATCTCGTACAAAAATTTCAGGAGTTTTTCAGATTGCACTTACTTCGGTGTTGGGAACACATAGCATAGATCGTTTGTTCGTTTGAGGCGCCCTTTTAGTATATTATTGGGAAGACATAGAGGAACATATTTGCTTCAAAAAGTACCCCGAAATTCCTCATGGGTTGTCATCAGTTTTCAAGTCTTTGCGCTGGAATATGCGGATGTATGTTTTCGAAAGGAGTCCTTGTTGCGTTTGAACTCTTGATGTATTGAGACTCTTAGGAAACGATCTCTTGGAGTTTTATGAACTTATTCACCCTTCTTAGATTAGTATAGGGCGTGATTTTTTCCTCCCTTCAGAGACATGCCCATCATTTGATTTTATGTTTATAGCCTTTGTCGTGAAGAAAACGTATTTTCCTTGATCCTTTGTTAAAGTGTGGACCCAAACAAATCCACGAGTTTATACCCTCATGTTTATGTTTAGACTCTAGGCATGAGGGTATAAACAAAGGATACTCTATACATAAACTTGTTTATACCCTCATGTTTACGTTTAGACTCTAGGCATGAGGGTATGCTTGAAGGGATTAAGATAAGACAAGGCTTGAAGGAATTGGATGTGACAAAGCTTGAAGGGACTGTATGAGGACAAGGTTTTAGGAGAAAATACCGGTCTTCATGTAAATCAAACCATAGTCATGTGTTTCTGCTCCCTTGATTTTAATTTATGTAGTTTGAACTTTGCAGCCTTATCCGATCTTCTCTTTATTTGTAGAGTACTTTTTATGGTGAGAATGAGTTCGACCATGGTAGAATATGGATGAGGCGGGGTACGGATTAGATAGTGAGAATGATAACTCCGGACGATCTTGCTTCTGATGATATTATAAACCTGGTGAAAAAGCGGGGGTCTAACAACCACACCCAATATTTCGTTTAGGCAATCTGTCTGGACTAACTCCAATATAATTCCAAGAGAATCAACTCGACAGTCAGACTCAATCAAGGAAAATATATCCAAGAGTTATATCTATGTTTCTCAATGTAATCAGCAAATCAAACAGATAGAAATCCGCGAACCTGATTATTATGAGAAACAACTTGAAAGGTACCAAAGACCAATGTTCAAGTGTCAATCAATTTCAATCAACAACCAAAGGTTGGATTTCCTAACTGATCGATACAACGTACAACCTGTGATATTTCAATTATATAACAAAATATAATGCAGAAAAGAAATAACACAAACACCGTAATTTCGTTAACGAGGAAAACCGCAAATGCAAAAAAAAAAACCGGGACCTAGTCCAGCTTTGAACACCATACTGTATTAAGCCGCTATAGATACTAGCCTACTACCAATTAACTTCGGACTGGATTTTAGTTGAACCCTAATCAATCTCACACTGATTCAAGGTACAGTTGCGTTCCTTACGTCTCTGATCCCAGCAGGATACTACGCACTTGATTCCCTTAGCTGATCTCACCCACAACCAAGAGTTGCTACGACCCAAAGTCGAAGACTTGATAAACAAATTTGTCTCACACAGAAAAGTCTATTTGAATAGATAAATCTGTCTCCCACAGAAAGACCTACGAAGTTTTGTTGCGTCTTTTGATAAATCAAGGTAAACATGAACCAATTGATAATCCGGTCTTATATTCCCGAAGAGCAGCCTAGAAATATAAATAATCTCACAATAACTTAACTATATGGTAGTCGAACAAGTTATTGTGGAATCACAAAGAATGAGACGAAGAGTTTTGTGATTACTTTTTATATCTTACCTATCAGAGATAAATCTCGAGCAAATCTTAGAGAAGATAGTACTCAATACGACAGAACAAAGTAAGATCAGAACACGCAACTATAGAGAAAATAGTTGGGTCTGGCTTCAGAATCCCAATGAAGTCTTTAAGTCGTTAACCTATAATGGTTTTAGGAAAAACCTAGGTTAAAGGAGAATCGACTCTAGTCGCAACTAGTATTCACACATGAGGTGTGGGTATTAGGTTTTCCAGTTGCTAGAGTTCTCCCTTATATAGTCTTCAAATCAGAGTTTGATAACTTTGGAACAAAGCAATCAATATTCACCGTTAGAAGAAACCTGATTCAAGATTCAAGCTAATATCTTTCCACTGTTAGATGGTCTTTAGCTTGTTACATACAAATGAAATATACATTCATTTAGATATGGGTAATCATACCTAAACATGTATACTGAGTTGGCTCCATAAGAGAAGGGGTTATGGGGGTTGAGAGTCTCTTTCAAAATGAAAGAGTTGATCAAATTTGATCAAATTAGGTCATCCTAAGGGTAGAGGGTAACCCCCTTTCACCCAAAACTCGGTCAGCTTCTCTTTCAAATGAAAGAGTAGTCGAAAGTCTTCACTATACGGTGAATGGTATGCCGCATGAAAAAAACAGAGGAAAAACGGCCAACTAGATGTCGTTTGAAAAAAAAAACAGAAGAAAAACGGCTAATTTTATGCCGTCCTAGCAGTTAGAACCTGCACACGTATTGTATATCTCCAATTGATGAAACGATAAAAAGTAAAGTTATTACGAAATACAGGGACACGTATTAAAAAAGATACAAAGTGATAAGGTAGTGCAATTCTATCTATTACGGCGGAACAGACAAATGGGAAACTTCTACTGTTTTAAATGGCCAACTATATGCCGTGTAAACTTTTCACCCTCTATCCCACAGTGGGTTCTTCACTCCTTCAGATAGGGTCTCAACCATTTTGAAAGGGATAGACTGCTAAAACAGTCTATCCCATAGCCCTTTCTCTAACAGTTAACCGAAATTAGCCATATAAACACTTTTCTCTTAACCTTGTTCATTTTAACACTTCTAGATCAATTGATAATCAAATGAATCTAATTGTGTTACTCATAGAGTTGTTCAATTGTTTATATTCTCATAGAAGTATACAAGACACAATTGAAGCAAATCAGATTGCTTCAAAAGAATTAGTTCATGAACATTTTATCCACGATTTGCAAAGATTGCATTCCTTGATTTATAAATGTATTTGTCCATGAGAACGGAATCATATTTAACTGATTTAAGAACTTGAACCACTTAAGTTTGCAAACGAGTACGCGAACTTACGTTCCGGACATTGGTCACAACCCAACAGTTTGCAAACGGGTACGCAAACTTTAGCTCCGGACCGAGCTCATTTGAAACTGTTTACGAATGGGTACGCAAACTTGGTTCCCAGACTTAAACAGTTAAATCATTTTGCGAACGGGTATGCAAACTTAAGTACTCTGACTTAAACAGTTGAATAAGTTTGCAAACCGGTATGCAAACTTCCGGTCTGAATTCTGTCAAAACAGTTCGTACACTAAGTACACAAACCGTAATGTATCCATACATGGGTTTTATCTCTTAACTCCCATTGCAATCATTGAAACATTGTTAAAAGAAGACAATAGCTGTCTCACATAAACTATTAGCTTATAAGCAATTTTCAAGTGATCGAATGATCAATACGAAACATTCCGAGCCTACATCAAATGACTGTCTCACACAAATCATGTAAGATGTTACCAGGTGATTCACATGATCATCTTTTGACTTTCGTCCAGAATAATGATGAACGTGGTTAAAGCAAAAAGCTTTCCAACACATATTTCGAGAAAGATATAAGCGAGTTAAACTCAACTCGAAATATCAAATGTGTATAATGTAAAGTCTATATAGCTATACGACTTTGTCTCAATAGGATGTAGAATAGAATAGACTTATGAGTGATAGGTGAGTTTTAGTCACCACCTTTTGTTAATGAGGTTCCACAAGCTCCCCTTAGTAGTTCTTCGTCTTCAATCGATGAACGTCGTGAAGTCTAAAGCTCAACTACACATTCTATCCTAATCCGAGACATAGCTATAAGTAGACTAGAAATGAAGACTTATAGTTTTGACAACTAAACTTGACAAACAAGCTTGAGATAACAACTCTTGCGAGTTCGACCGAGCAGTACTCTAACACCTGGGAAACTTGGTGACCACCCGTGAGAATCTTTGCTTTCAATATGAGGTGGTTGCGAGTGGCTCAATTCTGTCAGGATCCTTCGAGGTGAGTTGAGTTCAGGTCCTCGTATTTTAGAGAGTTTCTTAATCTGGAACTAAGCATGGTAGATGAACAGATGGAACATGTTAAGCATGCGGCTCGAGATGCAGAGGCCAAAGTGAAGCAGCTGAACATGAAGCAAGAGATTTTATTTGGGGCCCTCTGTTCGTTAGGGTTGATATTTCCTTTTCTGGACCTTTTGCGTATGCATATGGTAAAGGAAGAAGACCCTCATGACATCTTGATTTGTGCAAACCCTAGTTGGCTTTGTTGCATATGCGAGTAGGTGAAAACCCTAAGTAAAATTCGTAATAGGAAGTCCTTCCTTGCGCGATCTTCACTCCAGAGGTTGTAAAAACTTCGTTTGACATCCGATTTCAGTGGTTGACCCAAACTATCGAACAGAAAAGACATGCCTTTCATATATTATAAAGAAAAATTAAGATATGGAGACTGTTTTCAGGTAATAAGTCCACGCGAAGTTGATCTCGGAAATATATGGTTTTACTGCAGCTATATATTCCTTCAAGTGTTTTGATGATATATCTTGGACCATATTTTGAAATATCATTCCCTTTCAACACGTGGTAGGTGAGATATAGACAGATATTTTTCACCAAGGGTGTTTTGTCGAATTCTCTACCTATTTGTCTCAGTTCATCGATTTATATGACTAAAGTATGAGCCGCGTCTGAGTATAGTGGAAACTATAGACTCCTCCTCAAACCGATTGCGAACCCTAGTTTGTCTCCTGCGTGCGTTTAGGATAATTTGAATGCTTTTTCTACTTGATGTAGTTATGTTACACGCGTATAAAGCCTAAAACATCTTATTTTCAGTCAGGATCCGGGACATAGTTGCAATTGCTGAGTACAGAGAAGATGCTGATGGAGGAGAATTCGACGAGACCGGAGAGAGATGCGAGATTTCTCGAGTCACAAATAAGTCCCCTTCACGATTCTGAAGGCCGGTCTCTAGTCACCTAATCCCAAGTAATAACATGTTGTGTTGTGGGTTTGGGGAGTTGAATTGTTGTGTCCCGATCTTTTGAGACTCTTGCGTTGATCGTTTCTAAATCTGTTATATGAAAACTAGATGTCTGTGCCACCTCCTGTTGTCCATGCAGGTGTGCGACGCACGATTCTTCGTTAGTCCCCAGTTTGATATAAGACCAGGGATTCCCATTGACTCGGGAAGCTTGGAAAATGAAGTAAGACCTTTGTAGCGTACGAGATTGAGCCTTCAAGGCGGGCAAGCGAAAATCTGTGGGTTGGAGACGTATGTGGAGAGTCATGTCGAGATACTGCAGCATGTGTCTTTGTGGACAAGATGAAGTTGTTGTTCCTCCTCTAGAAGGTGTCTTGACAGGGATTCATGTGAACTTCTGTAGCAAAATTATGCATTGAGATTTATTCTTCTTTTGGGAGGATGCTCAACCGAACTTGAGAGTAGTATATGCCTTCTGGTACCAGTAGGGTAATAGATTGATACATTCAGGTCCAACTGCGCAGTCGATTTTTGTTTGTTTTATTGATGGAAGAGTTCTCTGGGAATCTTCTAAGTAATTCTTCACGTGGAAGAGTCGTGTTTTGACATGAGGAAATTGTTTGTGATCATCATATCTTGTCCTTCGCTCATCGCATCTGATCCTGACTCATTTAATAACCTGTCAAGTAGATTTTCTCGATAGAAGAGACTTTGACCGAGGGTACTGCTAGTATACGTCTGAATGAGTAACGTGTATCCTGAAGCTATGGTCTCAGATCCTTCTCTTGTTTTGCTTCAGTGATAATAGTTGTTTATAGCTTTATGTCGAGTAACGGAGTTTTATCTGAGTTGTTGGGCTCACTTCAGGCTTCTTTTCCCTTGGTAGGTTCAAGTGCGAAGATATTCTTCTTCTTGGGTGAACTGAGGTCCCATCGGAAAATGATACTGGATAATCGTTGGTGTAGCCGAGATGGAGGCTCATCGAGACTTAGTTGTACAATTGATATGACTCCTCTTCTTTCTGATGGTCCGGGTGTTGAGATAGCATATCGACCGGCGGCTTTGAATCTTCGGCTAAGTATGACCTTTGGACGAGAAATATCTTGGAATCTAGTCTCATCTTATACTTTGTCGCGTTCTGGTCATGATCCTCCAAAACAGGAAAACGACAAGATGCATCTGGGCTGGTGATTTATGACCTTATGTGGCTCTGCAACGCTTCTGTCTAGGTCACGAATTTTTTGGAACCTTTCCAAGTTTTCGCTAAGTTTATCTTGTAAACGACAAAAGGACAAAACCGACAGAATAAGAACTAGGTCAATATGATACGGAATGAAAGAGTTATATATAAGTAAAATAGTAAAGTGATGTAAACTTCCCGAGTCCCCTGTGATCAGGTTGGGGGCCCTTCACCTACAAGAAATTTGGAGCAAATATTCGTCAGAATCTCCAAGTTTAGATCATAATTTGGTCTTGGAAAGAGATGGAGTCCGATGGATGGTTGCTCCTTTAGTCTGTCGCGTTCTGTAATGAGCTACATCTTCTCCGGTGAGGCCAATTGTGGACAGACTGGATCCCGTCCGTGCTATTCCCAATAGTTTTAGTATTCCTTCTCTAGGGAACATGTACTAGATGTAGATTAATTGGATCTTGTTAAAGCATTGCTCGGTCGAACTCGCATACGTTGCTATGTCAAGCATGTTTGTCAATGTTGATGATCAAAACTATATGTCTTGATTTCTAGTATACTTATGACTAAGTGATGTGATTTTCAATTGAGTTGTAGTAAAGAGTTCGTTGAGGCTTGTGAAGGCAATGAATTTTAGACTTAATAAAAATTTAAAAACAAAGAAAACTTATTACAAAATCGACTTCAAGATATTAGAAAACAACCAAGACACTGATTTCACTATTACACATGAATAAATTATGGTAAACAATCCAAAACTCTACTTATCTTTTAAGACTCTTATTTCTTTATTCACAAATAATCTGGAAAATTCTCAAAAATTAATTGTATCCCTAAGCATAGATTATCTAAACAAAGCATAACCTATCTAATTGAATCACAACTAATGAAGAAATTTTTTCCAAACAATTAAAAACTCTGCAAAAGCAGTGATTGAGTGAATTATAAATTATAAATTAGAGCGAATAAATAATTACCAATTATTCATGCGTAAATAGCTTCCTGTTTGTCTTGGTTGTGAGAGAATTAGCCGCTCATCATGTTGGAAAACCTCTCAAAGAATTTCATTGATGCTCAAAAATGGTTTACAAATGATGAGAATATGAGAAATACAATAAAACCGGGTTTGTAACAATTATATTTGTTACAAACCAGAGAACTACGACTCTCGATGGAAAAATAAGACTGGTGCAGCTGTGTCGCAAACGCTGTAGCAAATAAGTCTGCCTGTAAACTGCGACCCACAGAATGAGTTGCTGTCACTGTTCAAAAACGACTGCTGGTGCGGGTCCGTTCTTCGTGTTCTTCAGTGTTCTTCAATGGCAGCAGCAGCAGCAGGTGGTCTCTCTGCAAGTTCGATTTTTTGACTCTGAGGTGTTCTAAACTTCTCCCAATCTCTCCGTCCCGCTTCTGCTCGACCCCAGTAGCCTATTTATACGCCTTTGGACTAAGAATCTTCGCTCATTACTCCAGAAAATCTTCCCATATCTCGACAGTAAAGAAAAAATAATAAAGGAAAATTTCTTTCCTTTCTCGCCTCTTCACACGCCTGCTGATGTCGATATACTCTCAGGGCATTGTTTTCACGTTCCACCAGAAGTAAAACTCTATCAATCCACACGCCAACTACACAGAACTCGTGATGGAGCAACCAAAACCCGAGCAACCCTGTTTTCTTCATTGCCGATTATCCAACCAAATCCGAATGATTTTGAAGCCCATACCACACCTGTATATCTCAGTCAAGTGTTCCCGTGAAGTTTTAGCCATTGAATCACACTATAACATCTTCAAATTTCGATCGAAAATTCTCAGAGAGCTGCCACATTTTTCCCGCCAATTTTTAAGTTTCAAACGAAGAATATGGTGTCCCCCTAACCAGTTATGGGGTGCGAATAGCAGCTGCCTTTTTGAGGTGCCCCTTAGTAATTGAGATGCCCCTTAACCAAATCTGGGCTCCGTATAACAAGTGTCCTCCGGGGGTGTTCCGAGTGATTTTTCGAGCCGATTTTTCCAACAATATTTATTTTCCAAAAATGCCTAAAAATACACAAAACACCATAATAAGGACGAAAAAGAGTACCAACAATACGAAACATTGAGGACAATTTAGGCACATAAATGCGCCTATAAAATACCCCCAAACTTATTATTTGCTAGTCCTCGAGCAAAACTAATAAAAAATAAATAAAACCGAGTTAATCTCGGGAGGGTTTACCAGAGGTGTACCCACAAAACCATTACTTCTAATTGGTCACAAGTATCCAAAGAGCTATGAGGACATACATATTCTCAACCTATATCCAAGTAACTAGAATGTCAGAGAAATTAAAGGTGTCAGCTCTAAAGCTGACTGAAGAAAAGGGAGACACATCCGCAACACTGCTAGATAAAGAGATATCCGCTACACAGCTAGATAAACATTGTAAGATGCGTCCGCTGCTTTACAGCTGGATAATATTAGGAGAGAGATAAAGATGATAGGGACATCTGCTACACAGCTGGACTAATTACGTGTGATGAGTTAAACCAGTGCTAGAAAGATCTTGTGCCGGATTGAAAGCGGACTAACAAAGCAATCAAATATATCTTTCTTCGACTCTCTCATAGTGCTCAGTAGAAACAACGTCTTCTTCGGTCTTCAAATGTTGATGATAAACTATCGAACCTCATAGAACCTTGAAAATTAACTCTTCTCTTCGATTTCTTGCTTGACTTATAAATTTCTACTTCCCTTTGGCCTTATTGAACAAAACGTAACGATGATTTTTTTTCATTTTTCATTTTTTTTTTTTTTTTTGAAACAAAAATTACAAGACAACAATTTACATGGCCATGAGAGAAGGACTTTCAAAACTTGGATCTTCGCAACTTGTGATGTCTTGGTATCATGGATTCTAACAACTTATATCATTTGCTCTTATAACTTCAACTTTGATTTTTGAATTATTCTCTTCTATTATTGCTTCTAAACCTACAACTTCTTCAACTTTCTTCATAGATTTTGATGTCGCTCCGCTTGTTGATGATGATAAGTTTCTACTGAGAGAGAGTGGCAATCCAGTAACTAAGACTACATTGTGAGGTTGCTTTGTCTTTCTGGCATTTCCTGACCTACTTGCCTTTCCATCATGTATGGTTAGGTCCATCACGGTTACCCTCTAAAAGGAACAAGTTCTCTCCTGAATTTCAAGGATCTCAATGTCTTTTTCTCTAATGTCTCAAAAGGTTGTTATCCCTAGCATTCCAATTTCTATCTTTTCGGTGACAAACAGTATGTAAACTTAGCTAACCGGATACCATGTGACGCTAGAAGTTTCAAAAGTGCAACTAAAAAGTTCTTCCCCACCCCCAAACTTAAATCTAACATTGTCCTTAATGTTTCTAATGAAAGAGCAATACCAAAAAGTAAAGTATCATGAGGAATCAGTAAAGAGAGAAGTCGGGAATATAGTACCTGGGTGAAGAGAGAAATCAAAAACTAATATACAACATACAATCGCCTCGATGGTCAATCAAGGGTAAACAGGGTCCTCCAGAGGGACCTCCTCAACATCACCTGTTGGAAAGGGCTCTAAAAAGGGTTTCAATCTCTGACCGTTAACCTTCGAAGAACTACTACCATCCGGTGTCTCGATCTCAACAGCTCCATGAGGAAAGACAGTGCGAACAATAAAAGGACCCATCCACCGAGAATGTAACTTCCCATGGAAAAGATGCAAGCGGGTATCATACAGAAGAACTTTTTGACCTGGAGAAAATGACTTCCGTAAAATATTTCTATCATGCACAAGTTTCATTTTGTTCTTATACTCCTTCGCACTATCGTAAGCATCTATACGAATCTCGTCCAACTCATTGAGCTGGAGTTTCCTATGGGCTCCTGCCTTGTCAAGAGAAAAGTTTAGCTGCTTAACAGCCCGATAAGCTCTATGTTCTAACTCGACAGGTAAATGACATGCCTTGCCATACACAAGCCGATAAGGCGACATTCCAATGGGGGTCTTAAACGCAGTACGTTAAGCCCATAAGGCATCAGTAAGCCTAGACGACCAGTCTTTCCGATTAGGATTAACTGTTTTCTCTAATATACGTTTTATCTCCCTATTGGAAACCTCAACCTGACCACTAGTCTGTGGATGATACGGGGTAGCTACCTTATGTGTAATACCATATTTCTTCATCAAAAGCCTAAAAGGTCCATTACAAAAGTGCGACCCACCATCATTAATTATAGCTCGCGGTGTACCAAAACGTGTAAGTATATTATTTTTCAAGAAATCAATCACAACCCTATGGTCATTGGTTTTACACGCAACCGCCTCAATCCACTTAGAGACGTAGTCTACAGCGACAAGGATGTATAGGTTACAAAATAATTAGGAACCGGACCCATAAAGTCAATACCCCACACATCAAAGACCTCGACAACTAAAATAGGGTTCAAGGGCATCATGTTCCTACGGGAAATGGTTCCTAATTTCTGGCAACGTTCACAAGTAACACAGTAACTGTGGGAGTCTTTAAACAACGAAGGCCAATAGAATCCACACTGCAATATCTTAGCAGCAGTCTTCTTAGCAATAAAGTGACCCCCACACGCATGATCATGACAAAAGGAAATAATACTGGACTGGTCACTCTCAGGTATACATCTCCTAATAATCTGGTCTGGACAATACTTAAACAAATAAGGATCATCCCAAAAGAAGTGCTTAACCTCAGCTAAAAATCTAGAACGCTCTTGTTTACCCCAATGTTGGGGGCATTCGACCAGTAACAAGATAGTTCACTATATTCGCATACCAAGGTAATTGGGTAACAAAGAACAATTGTTCATCAGGAAAGCTGTCCCTTATAGGAAGGGAATCATTAAGGGTATCCACAACAAGTCTAGACAAGTGGTCTGCTACTACATTTTCTGCACCCTTTTTGTCTCTAATGTCCGGATAAAACTCTTGTAACAACAGGATCCACCTAATCAATCTAGGTTTCGTATCCTTCTTAGACAAAAGATATTTCAAAGCAGCATGATCAGTATATATTACGATCTTAGACCCTAAGAGATAGGGTCTAAACTTTTCTAAGGCAAACACAATGGCTAACAGTTCCTTCTCCGTAGTGGTATGGTTCAACTGGGCATCATTCAGAGTTTTGCTAGCATAGTAAATTACATGAAATAACTTGTTTTCTCGCTGACCTAGCACAACACCAATAGCATAATCTGAAGCATAATCTCGAAAGCCTCTAAACAAGCATCATCAAAGACAAACTTAACATCTTTTGCAAGCAAATTGCAAAGAGGTCTAGAAATCAAGCTAAAATCCTTAATGAATCGACGATAAAAACCAGCATGCCCTAAGAATGACCTAATACCTTTTACGGTTTTTGGGACCGGTAAAGTTTTAATAAGGTCTACTTTGGCTCTATCTACCTCTATACCCTTTGAAGATACGATATGCCCTAGAACAATTCCTGAACGAACCATGAAGTGACATTTCTCCCAATTAAGCACTAAATTCTTTTCCTTAAACCTAGTCAAGACTAATGACAAATGATGCAAGCACTCATCGAAAGACGAACCAAACACTAAAAAATCATCCATAAAGACCTCTAAGAACCGTTCTACCATGTCAGAAAATATGCTCATCATACAACGCTGAAAGGTCGCAGGGGCATTACATAGCCCAAAAGGCATGCGTCTATACACAAAGGTACCAAAGGGACAGGTAAAAGTGGTTTTCTCTTGGTCTTCTGGGGAAATATGAACCTGATTATAACCGCAGTATCCATCTAAAAAGCAATAATGGCTACGTCCAGCTAATCTCTCTAGCATTTGGTCGATGAAGGGAAGAGGAAAGTGGTCCTTCCTAGTGACCTTGTTCAATTTTCTATAGTCAATACAGACACGCCAACTCGTGGTCATTCGGGTTGGGATTAACTCATTGTTATCATTCTGGACTACAGTAATACCGGATTTCTTGGGAACAACCTGAACAGGGCTGACCCACTTACTGTCTGAAATGGGGTAGATAATGCTTGCATCTAACAGCTTCAGAACCTCGGTTCGAACAACTTCTTTCATATTAGGGTTCAGTCGACGTTGCATCTCCCTAGAAGGTTTGGTGTCACTCTCTAAATAGATATGATGCATACAATCAATAGGACTTATACCCTTAATGTCTGCTATGGTCCACCCTAAAGTTTCCTTGTTATTTTGAAGGACAGTCACTAGCCTACTTTCCTGATCACTATCCAAGTCGAATGCTATAAGCACAAGTAAAGTTTCAGAGGGGCCTAAAAACACATACTTCAGGGTATCTGGTAATGGTTTAAGGTCCAACTTGGGAGGCTTTTCCAACGAAGTAACTAGGGTAGACTCGGGAACGGGTAAAGGTTCGAACTTAGGTTTCCATCCATTACTAGTGTCTAACAAAGCGGTTGAATCTAACAAAGCATTCACCTCATGAATCACATCATCATCATCAAAATCAATCCCAAAGTGAGCTAGGAATTTATCTAATGGATATTCTATCAAAGTGTTTGGTAATGACTCCTCTACTAAGGTGCCTATCATGTTCACCTCTTCTACGCTCGAGTCGTCCAGTTCATGGGGTATCTTACTAATGTGAAAGATGTTCAGCTCAATAGTCATATTACCAAAAGAAAAATTCATAATACCAGTTCGACAGTTAATGATCGCATTGGATGTTGCTAAAAATGGGCGACCTGAAATCACCGGTATCTCGTTCTCTGGGTAAGGGACAGGTTGGGTATCTAGGATAACAAAAACAACTGGATAAATAAACTTGTCGACCTCAATAAGAACATCCTCGATCACACCACGAGGAATTTTAACGGACCTATCAGCTAACTGGAGTGTCATCTTGGTAGGTTTCATCTCACCAAGTCCTATATTAAGGTACACATGGTATGGAAGTAAATTCACACAGGCTCCTAAGTCAAGCAAAGCTTTCTCAACACGGTGTTTACCTATTGTGCAAGAAATGGTAGGGGACCCTGGGTCTTTATACTTAGGAGTAGTGGTATTCTGAATAATGGAACTCACGTGACTAGCTAGGAAGGCTTTCTTTTGGACACTAAGCTTACGCTTTCGTGTACACAAGTCCTTAAGGAACTTGGCATAAGTCGGAATCTGCTTAATCGCATCCAACAATGGTAAGTTGATAGTAACCTTCTTAAAAACCTCTAATATATCATTAAAGTTGGACTCCCTCTTAGTCGGAACTAGCAGCTGGGGAAACGGGGCTCTGGGAACAAAGCCGGGCTCAGCAGGACCCTCATTGGTCTCTTTGGAGACTCTATCAGTCTTCTCATTCTCTGGCTCAGAAGGGTGAACTACACATGTTCACTATTAGGCATGGAAACCTTGTTGTCTATCTCTCTACCGCTCCTAAGGGTTTTAATAGCATTTACATGATCGGATGGTCTTTCACCTATTTCATTAATTCCTCTAGGGTTTGGTTGAGTTTGACTAGGAAACTTACCTCTTTCTCTTAAAGACTCATTTATATGACTAACCTGGGTTTTCAACTCGGAAATAGCCTGAGAGTTAGCCTGACCTATTCTCTTATTTTCTTCTATACCTTGAGCAACAGATTGCTGAAACTGCATAGTGTTACGAGTTAACAAAGCAAGAGACTCTTCTAAACTCATAATCTTCTTATCCGAAGGGTTCTGAAACTGTGCCGGGGCTGAAGGATTCTTAGGATAGCCAAAACCTGGGGGAGCTTGAGAGTTACTAGACTGACCTTGATTCTGGCCCTTAGACCAAGAAAGGTTGGGATGGTTTCTCCAGCCAGGGTTATAGGTTTCTGAATAAGGGTCAAACTTCTGACGGTTATCGAATCTAGTGTTGTTATAAAGAGCATTGGCTTGCTCTTCAACAGTATGGTCTTCCCAAAAAGGCTCTATTCTACCTCTAGTACCACTAGAATGACCTAATTCCAACGCTTCTAACCTTTTGGCTATGGCTGCTATTTTAGCATCTGACTCATAGGATCCTTCCCTATTGACATTTCCTCTACTTAGAAGAATTGTTTTCTGGGGTTCCCTATTATTTTCCCATTGTTGGGTCTTATTGGAGATTTCATTCAAAAATGTCATCGCCTCATCAACAGTTTTATTCTCAAACCCACATGTGCATAAGGACTCAACCATGATTGTTGTTGAATAATCTAAACCCTCGTAGAGGATCTGAACTAACCTAACCTTCTCTAAACCATGATGAGGACATTGAGATATTAAGTCATTGAACCTTTCTAAGTACCTATATAAAGATTCTCCCTCTTGTTGAGTAAAAGTACAAATTTGTGTCCTAATAGACGATGCTTTGTGCCTTGGGAAAAACTTATGTATAAAGGCAGATGTAAGTTGTTCATAGATTTCAATTGACTCAGAATCCAAAATATACAGCCAAGATTTTGCTTTATCTTTTAAGGAAAAGGGGAATAACCTAAGTTTCAGTGCATCATCACTAAGGTTCTTAATTTTCAGAGTACTACATACTTCCTCAAATTCCCTAACATGAAAATAGGGGTTCTCATTCTCTTTTCCTAAAAAGGTTGGGAGAATCTGTAAAGTCCCGGGTTTGAGTTCATAATTTGCCTCGGTTTCAGCTAACTTGATACAAGACGGACGAGAGGTCCTAGTTGGCTTTAATAAAGCTTTTAAAGTTGCCATTTCTGGCACTACCGAAGGACTAGGAGTACTTTCTTCACAAAGAATCATATTCTCAAAACTAAAGTTTCCAAAAACGGGGCTCTCTAAAGAAGAGTCTTCGAGCTCCCCGCCTTCACAAGAAGAACTACTAGGTTTATCACTAATCAGACGACCTAGAGTGTTTCTTTTCCAAGCCCGTTCTACCTCGGGCATACACTAGAAAAACAAAACTAAAAAGAAAAGTCCTAAAAGGAAAGGGAAGTTCTATGCAAACACAAGCAAGGCTGACTCCACCACAGCAAACCTACTGAATTCTAGCAAACAAAAAGCATGATGGCTCCACTTAGATTGTTTCTAGACCAGCTTCTAATCCTTTGAAAGGGAATTCGTTACAATTTAAGCAAACCCCTCTGGAGTCAATCTGAGTCAAAGTAAGTTGAATTGAGGCGAGGGAATATCAGTGGAGCTTTGATACCCAAGGCCTCACCGCTATCACAAGGCGGCGCAGTCACACATTCAACTCACAGAGACCATCATGAACTCCGAAGTATACTAAAAGAGTAACCAGTATTTTTCGAACGACTTTCCTACTAAGCTCGTTACCCTATAGGTCTTGTTCTATTCCAAATTTTAAATCTTAGGTTCGCGTTTGGTTTCGTTTTCCTAAGGCGGGCAAGAAGAGAACGGTGATGAAATCCGAACCCTTATCTTGTATGGCCAGTCCTTGCCCTTTACTAGGAACTTAGAGCAGCCGTTTTCAGTTCCTCAGCATATATGCAAACGAAGAAATACAGTAACTCGCTGATAGGGGATTCGCGAGTGTTTCGACAAACTTACCACCCGTTCCAGACGGGGGATGAACCGTTGTCGTCGACTCAGGCCACAACTCCTATGTTGTGTACGAACCCGAGGGGCCGAGGTGATATTGTAATCACCGTCCTTCTCTGCAAACAGTTTAATATTTAATCTACCCTTCCGTAGGGTTTAAAAAAAAATTAATGTCCAAATGTCCAAAGTCCAAAAGAAAGGTCCAAAAAATAAAGTGCAAAAAGAAAAAGAAAAATACAAAATAAAAAGAATTCCTAATACAATCTAATAAAATAACACTCTTTTTTTTTCTCTTTTTCTATATAAAAAAAAATTCTTCTTTTTAGCTCCTTTCGCTTTGCCTTTTACTTCAAGTCTTTAAATATTCGCCAAAAGCTTTGGAAAAAATTTCTTTCGCTCCAAATTCCCAAAATCTGAAAGGAAAAGACAAAAACCCAAAAACGTAAAGAAGAACAAAAATAAAACAAAAAAATAAAAATAAATAAATCTAAATACTCTATCCTAAATACAAGCCCGCGTCGTCGGCGCCAAAATTTTGATGTGATTTTCAATTGAGTTGTAGTAAAGAGTTCGTTGAGGCTTGTGAAGGAAATGAATTTTAGACTTAATAAAAATTTAAAAACAAAGAAAACTTATTACAAAATTGACTTCAAGATATTAGAAAACAACCAAGACACTGATTTGACTATTACACATGAATAAATTATGGTAAACAATCCAAAACTCTAATTATCTTTTAAGACTCTTATTTCTTAATTCACAAATAATCTGGAAAATTCTCAAAAATTAATTGTATCCCTAAGCATAGATTATCTAAACAAAGCATAACCTATCTAATTGAATCACAACTAATGAAGAAATTTTTTGCAAACAATTAAAAACTCTGCAAAAGAAGTGATTGAGTGAATTATAAATTATAAATTAGAGAGAATAAATAATTACCAATTATTCATGCGTAAATAGCTTCCTCTTTGTCTTGGTTGTGAGAAAATTAGCAGCTCATCATGTTGGAAAACCTCTCAAAGAATTTCATTGATGCTCAAAAATGGTTTACAAATGATGAGAATATGAGAAATACAACAAAACCGGGTTTGTAACAATTATATTTGTTACAAACCAGAGAACTACGACCCTCGGTGGCAAACTAAGACTGCTGCAGCTGTGTCGCAAACGTTGTAGCAAATAAGTCTGCCTGTAAACTGCGACCCATAGAATGAGTTGTTGTCACTGTTCAAAAACGACTGCTGGTGCGGGTCCGTTCTTCGTGTTCTTCAGTGTTCTTCAATGGCAGCAGCAGGTGGTCTCTCTGCAAGTTCGATTTTTTGACTCTGTGGTGCTCTAAAATTCTCCCAATCTCTCCGTCCCGCTTCTGCTCGACCCCAGTAGCTTATTTATACACCTTTGGACTAAGAATCTTCGCTCATTACTCCAGAAAATCTTCCCATATCTCGACAGTAAAGAAAAAATAATAAAGGAAATTTTCTTTCCTTTCTCGCCTTTTCACACGCCTGCTGATGTCGATATACTCTCAGGGCATTGTTTTCACGTTCTACTAGAAGTAAAACTCTATCAATCCACACGCCAACTACACAGAACTCGTGATGGAGCAACCAAAACACGAGCAACCCTGTTTTCTTCACTGCCGATTATCCAACCAAATCCGGATGATTTTGAAGCCCATACCACGCCTGTATATCTCAGTCAAGTGTTCCCGCGAATTTTTATCCATTGAATCACACTATAACATCTTCAAATTTCGATCGAAAATTCTCAGAGAGCTGCCACATTTTCCGCCAATTTTTAAGTTTCAAACGAAGAATATGGTGTCCCCCTAACCAGTTGTGGGGTGCGAATAGCAGCTGCCTTTTTGAGGTGCCCCTTAGTAATTGAGATGCCCCTTAACCAAATCTGGGCTCCGTATAGCAAGTGTCCTCCGGGGGGTGTTCCGAGTGATTTTTCGAGCCGATTTTTCCAACAATATTTATTTTCCAAAAATACCTAAAAATACACAAAACACCATAATAAGGATGAAAACGAGTACCAACAATATGAAACATTGAGGACAATTTAGGCACATAAATGCGACTATCACTAAGTCTCGGTCTAGGATAGTTAGGAATAGTTGAGCTCCGGACTCCATGGAAATTATCTTACGAAGACGAAGAACTACTCAAGGAACCAGTGGAACTTCATCCGACCAAAAGGTATGTGGAGACTTGAACTCATATGTCACTCAAAAGTCTATCTACTGTATCTCCTACTCTTGAGACAAAAGTCATATAAGTATGATAGTTTTCATACATACACATTTGCTATTTCGAGCCGAGTTTACTCGCCTATCATTTCTCGAAATATGTGTTGGTAAGCCTTTGCTTTAACCATTTTCATCTTTACCCGTAACGAAAGTCATGATGACGTTTCAATCTTGAAAATAACTTTGATGATGATAGTCGATTCTTTATGTCTAACGACTATTATAACATTATAGAAGAATGTTTCAGTGATTGAAATGTAGAGTTGAGATTACGTAACCAACTATGGATATAACCATATATAGTGTGTTCGCACATTAGTGTATAAATCCATGTGCCGGAAACCAAGTGCGTGCATATGTATGCATGCGGTATTGGTGAAGGAGACAGGTTCGGTACGCGTACCCGTACGCGTACTGGCGGAAGTTTTCATAACGAAAATTTCTGTTGTAGTTTGTGAAGTTTGCAAAATGAAAAACAGTCACCTAGGTATGCGTACCCGTACGCATACCCACAGAAGTTTTCAAACCGAAAATTTCTGCTGAGTTATCAAACTCAAGTCTGGTTGCTATGGTACACGTACCCGTACGCGTACCTAAGCTGGTTATATTTCTCAAATCGGTAGTTTCATGAACTTAAACAATAAATCAATAAGGAATGCAATCTTTGCAAACCGTGGCTATATTGTTCATGAATTGATTCAAGTGAATCAAACTGATTTTGTTTCAATTGTGTCTATGTATAAAGACTAAGCAATTGAAAAACTCTTGAACTAGTTCCTATGAGTCATTTGAACTAGTTATGAGAAAGATGAATACGGTTAATATGAAACTGTTTATATGGCTAACCATTGGTTAACTATTTGTGAACCAACTAAGCGTACACGTTTAGGTACGTTACTCAAACCTAAATGAATACATTTCATTTGTGTGTGATAAGCTAAGTTTCGATCTAACGGTTGAAAGATATTAGCTTGGATAAATAAGGTTTTTCATCTAACGGTGAATATTGAATGCTTTTTTACCAAGGTAACTTGGATTGCAAACCCTGATTTGAAAACTATATAAGGGAGACGTCTAACAACTGGAAAAACTAATCCCCACACCTCCTGTGTGATACTAGTTGGTTTGCTAGAGTCGATTCTCCTTTAACCGTAGGTTTCTTCTCGAGACCCTGTCGGTTAACGACTTAAAGACTTCATTGGGATTGTGAAGCTAGACGAAGCTACTTCTCTTGTACTTGAGCGATCTGATCTTTCCATTTTCTATCGTACGAGTTCAATTGTAAGATTGGATTGAGATTATATCCCCGATAGTTCAAGATAAAAAGAAATCACAAACATCTTCGTCTCATCGTTTGAGATTCCACAATATCTAGTTTCGCTACCATGCGATATAGATTATTGTGAGGTGATTGATAATTCTAGGTTGTTCTTCGGGAATATAAGTCCGGGTTATCAATTAGTTCCTGTTCACCTTGATTTTATCAAAAGACGGAACAAAACTCTTAGCTTTATCTGTGGGAGACATATTTATCTATTATCGTGGACTTTTCTGTGTGATACATATTTGTTTATTAAAGTCTTCGACTTTGGGTCGTAGCAACTCTTGGTTGTGGGTGAGATCATCTAAGGGAATCAAGTGCGTAGTATCATGCTGGGATCAGAGACGTAAGGAGCGCAACTGTACCTTGAATCAGTGTGATATTGATTAGGGTTCAACTACAGTCCAGACCGAAGTTAGTTTGTAGTAGGCTAGTGTTTGTAGCGGCTTAATACAGTGTGGTGTTCAATCTGGACTAGTCCCGGGGTTTTTCTGCATTTGCGGTTTCCTCGTTAACAAATTTTCTGGTGTCTGTGTTATTTCTATTCCGCATTATATTTTGTTATATAATTGAAATATCACATGTTGTATGTTTGTATCGATCAATTGTGAAATCCAACCTTTGGTTGTTGATTAGAAATTGATTGATCCTTGGATATTGGTCTTTGGTACTATCCAAGTTTATTATCCTTGTATTTGATAAAAACTCGCAGATTTCTATTTGCTTGAGTAAAAATCAAATCAAGAGAGAGATATTAACTCCTCGATATACTTTTCTCTAGATTGAGTCTGACTGTCTAGTTGATTCTCTAGAAAGTATATTGGAGTTAGTCCATACAGATTGCTAATCTAAAATATTGGGTGTGGTTGTTAGACCCCCGCTTTTTCAGATCTATCCCTACTGGTAACTTTAAAGGCGTTTTCAGATAAGTCTGTATATCGATCTGAGATTTTTTAAGATTTTGTTGGGTGTCCAGTAGTTCTCCTTGGTCCTTATCCAACGTTTTCAAGGATTAACAGTAGGTTTTCATGAAAATAGGTTACTGGCACGTTTTTTTATGGAGGCAGAGATTCAAGCGATCTAGAACGTCATTAACCTACTCACTAAGGTCGAAAATTAGTCTGAGAGGGAAAAGTAGTGGTAGGGATAACTCTCTCGACTAAATCTGTGTTTACAGAGAGTGAATCAAACGTTTTTATGTTTTGATTGGTGGAATCGACTTCCTTCCTAATAGTTGCCATGATTGAGATATGTAACTGCGTGAATAACCTCCCACTGTGGTCGCCAAAAAGTAGTTACCTAAAATCTGAGAGAGGCTAGAGGTTGGATTCTAGGGTTTCTGAAAGTGAGTTACGAGAGGTTTAGCACAAACAATCTCTACCTAAACCACGCACATTGGCCGTTCAAAGGCTGCTTCAGTCACATGGAAGATGTTTAGGGATGGTATTAGGGAGGGAAGAAGACAAAGAGAGAGATCATAGAATTCTAGGGTTTGAAGAAGAATTGATCTGAGAGGTTATGAGAAAGATCGTGATAGCTTGGAGAAATAGAGGACCTATTTATAGATGAATTCTCTAATCTCAGGTCGTTGAAGATAAGGATTTCTTTCCGTGTCGTGCAGAGCAATTGTCACGTCTCTTCAGGAATATATAGAGATAAACTAGGTTGAGTGTATCTCATTAATCCACAGCCTTTACTCTATTCTGCGGTGATAAATAAACCGGGTATTTCTCACACGTGTCGTAGACCGTTAGATCAAAACCCTAATTGTTATCCCCCAATTTTTGTGAAGCTGAGTCAGCCTCTGTGATGATGTGTTGAAAGATAAATATTCTCTTTATCCGAGTTGGACAAGATAAAGAGATATTCTCTCATTTGTGAGAATTACTAGGATGAGTCACGTGAAAAGGCATGGAATGCCTTAGGAATCGTGTGCAGAATGTGAGAGGAGCTGAGGTTGAGCTCCCTCTCTCCATGGACGATATGTCATATAGAGACCGTATTATTTCCTTTGGGTCCCTTTGTTGAGCATACGGATCTCAAGAGAGCTTATCCACGTTTCTGGATAGACGTGTATAGTTCAGGCTCAATTTACTAGCCGTGAGTGTGTTTGAGAGGATGAGAAATATTCTTGAGCCCTAAGTAAGGCGTGTGCCTATTATGGGGAATATTAGGCCCTGTCTGGGATTTCCCGAGAGATTTGAATCTCACTGAGATTTTGCGGAGAGATGTAAATCTCTCTTAGATTGTGAACATAGATGTGAATCTCTTTGAGATTTTATGGAGATATATGAATCTCTCCGGGATTTTGAGAAGAGATGTGAATCTCTTTGAGATTTTGCAGAGTGATGTGAATCTCTCTGAGATAGATTATATAGAGAGATGTGAATCTCTCCGCGATTTTGCAGACGGATCAAAATCTCTACGAAGATTTTCTTAACAAATCTAAATCACTATGTGGTCAGCTGGGACTCGTCCTGAAGAGAGAGAAAGGGCTTTGTATGCCCGATTAATGTCACAACGTGACTTTGGCTCACTTGTCTTTGACCAGCGTATCTTGCAGATATATGCTAGGAATCAATTGTGTCCGTATTTATGGGGCCGGCAATACCAGTGTATCTCGAAAGGATATTCTAGAAGTCTGTTGAAATGGACCGGATGCAGAATAACTAGTGTATCTCACGGGGATATACTAGAAATTATTCAGAAGCCTCGGCAAATCGAGTCAGGGCCTAAAGTAGACATGACCAGTGTATCTCACGATGATGTACTAGGAATCAGTCCTTGATCTCAAATAGGCTGAATTGTGCTTACATGAGACATGTACTTCTCCGCTCTGGGTCATAAGTCCGTCAGGGACGTTTTTACGCATCTACATAGCCTAAATGACCAGCAGTATCTCATCGAGGATGTATACTAGGAATCATGGCATCACAATCAGCTGCGTCTCGCGAAGACATGATGGAATTGTGGTTGTTCTGGTTCATAAGTCTACTGGGGAAGTTTTACGCTCTACAAAACCTGCGTGATCAGCAGTATCTCGTCGAGGATGTGCGCTAGGGGTCATGGCATCACGACCAACAGTGTCTTGCGGGGACGCATACTAGAAATCGTGGCTACGAGTGCCTTGAGGACCAAGGGCTTAATCTCTCCTGTGAGAGTTGAATTCTGTCTATGGTCTTGAAATAACACTTTTGCCCCTTATCCAAATTTCACCATCTACACCACTCAAATCAATCTTGCTAGAAAATATTATTGAGTTGTTAACAAAGGCTCTTATGTTTAATCTAATTAACTCCTTTATCTGATTAGGTCAATCTATATATTGACTATCGAAATAATCAATTTCTAGATTCGCAATCAATCAATATAGATCTCAAAGAGAAACTATAAAGTGATGCCGGTCTCACGCAACTAATCAATCAAGTTTATCAAAGATAAACTGATTCTAGTTGGATCCCATCCGATCAAGTTGTGTGCACTAAATCCACAAGATACGAAAACTAATAAGAATTCTTCTTCGTCTTCAAATCTCCTATTGCCTTCAAATACCTGCACAACAACACTTGAATCCCGTTGTGATCAATCACGCACAGAACGGAGTCTGTTAACAATGAATTATCACAAGATGTCTTTAGCTCTTAAGATGGTTCTAAAGATCCCGTCGATACTTTGATCTAGTTTTAGTGAATCTTATAACAAAAAAAGAAGATTCTCAAGAATAAACAAACTAGGTGCAATCAAAGTTACAACATATGTTAGTCGATCAAATTAATAATCTAAAACTAATAACACTGCAATTATCTAGTTTCCCACCTACGGTACTCATAGAGCTTCTTGATCCCACAAAAGTCTTTAAACGAGCGGTCATAAGAGATTTCGCCTAATTAGGGTACTTTCCTCTCCGAATAGACGGCTCCACCAGAAACTACAAGAAATGAAATTTTCCTAACTCTAGGATAGTTTGCAAGAAATGCAAACTCAAGTATTTATAGACCAAGGTTGTATGGACAACAAGGAAATTCCAAAACAGAAAATATTCTCAAGATATGCATTAAAGTACCTAAATTTAGTTTTCCTATTTTTAATTAATGTTAATCAGCATTTCCGAAAACTCTCATAGAAAAACTTCTATTATTAGTCTAGCATATTAACTAATAATATTTTTCAAAGGATATGCTTTAATTGCTGGTAATTAAAACATAAATGATGAAAATCATAGTTAAATGCTTTTCAATTTTCGGACCAGGGATCACCTTGAGTATCAAGGAATATCTTTGAACAATAATGATAAGATCTATGTACATGTCCAAACATGTCGACATCCGAAAGCTTCTCATCTTGACAAACCCAAAAACCTAATTCACACACACCATAAAGAAATATGTGAACCATGGTTATTGGTGTTATACTTTAAAAAGCAGGGGTACAACAACCATACCCAATATTTCTCTTAGCAATCTGTATGGACAAACTCCAATATACTTTCTATAGAATCAACTAGACAGTCAGACTCAATCTAGAGAAAAGTATATTGAGGAGCTAATATCTCTCTTGCTTGATTTGATCTTTACTCAAGCAAATAAGAATTTGCGAGTCTTTATCAAATACAAGGATAATAAACTTGGATGGTACCAAAGACCAATATCCAAGATCAATCATTTCCAATCAACAACCAAGGTTGGATTTCACAATTGATCGATACAACGCACAACCTGTGATATTTCAATTATATAACAAAATATAATGCGGAATAGAAATAACACAGACACCAGAAATTTTGTTAACGAGGAACCGCAAATGCAGAAAAACCCCGGGACCTAGTTCATATTGAACACCACACTGTATTAAGTCGCTACATAACCTAGCCTACTACAAACTAACTTCGGTCTGGACTGTAGTTGAACCCCAATCAATCTCACACTGATTCAAGGTACAATTGCGCTCTTTACGTCTCTGATCTCACCCACAACTAAGAGTTTCTACGAGTTGCTACGACCCAAAGTCAAAGACTTTAATAAACAAATCTGTATCACACAGAAAAGTCTACAGAATAGATAAATCTGTCTCCCACAGAAATACCTACGAGTTTTATTCCGTATTTTGATAAATCAAGGTGAACAGGAACCAATTGATAACCCAGACTTATATTCCCGAAGAATAGCCTAGTATTATCAATCACCTCACAATAATCTTAATCGTCGCGGTGAAAGAAGATATTGTGGAATCACAAACGATGTGACGAAGATGTTTGTGACTGCTTTTCTATCTTTCCTATCGGAGATAAATATCTCAAGCCAATCGTTATGATTGTACTCAAAATGATAGAATCAGCAAGATCAGATCACACAACTACGAGAAAGTAGTATCGGTCTGGCTTCACAATCCCAATGAAGTCTTTAAGTCGTTAACCTGGTTTAAGAAGATAACCTAAGGTTAAAATAGAATCGACTCTAGCTAATACAACTAGTATCACACGAAAGGTGTGGGATTAGTTTCCCCAGTTGCTAGAGTTCTCCCTTATATAGTCTTTCAAATCAGGGTTTGCAATCAATGTTAGCTTGGTAACAAAGCACTCAATATTCACCGTTATATGAAAACCTGATCAGATTCAAGCTAATATCTTTCAACCGTTAGATCGAAAACTTAGCTTGTTACACACAAATGAAATGTACTATTTTGGGTTTATGTAACCGTACCCAAACATGAACATTTGTTGGTTCAACAGTAGTTAACCAATGGTTAGCCATATGAGCACTTTCATATCAACCATGTTCTTCTTCACCATAAATAGTTCAAATGACTCAAATGAACTAGTTAAAGAGTTGTTCAATTGAAAGGAAATGTTATGTAACTACACAAGACACAATCGAAGCAAAAATGATTTGATTCAATCGAATTGGTTCATGAACTATATAGCAACGATTTGAATTTAGCATTTCTTAGTTAATATGAATAAGTTCACAAACAATCGTTTTTAGATTTAACTAACTCAAGTTCGCAAACTTAGTTCGCGGACTTAAGTTCCCGGAAGGAGTTCACAAACTCCAACAGATTTTCTCGGTTGAGAACTTCCGCCAGTTCGCGGACTGAGCTCACACCACTATTCCGGTTCACTTGATCAACAAAGTTCGCAAACTTCGGTTCAAGGAAAAAAGACTTATACATATATGTGTTACCACATAATTCTTATATCCATCATTGGTTATATAATCTAAACTCTCATTTCAATCATTGAAACATTCTCAGAGGACGTTATATAGTTGTTATTCATAAACCATTTCTCGTCAGAACAATTTTCAAAGTGATTGAAACATAACATGACTTTCTTCACTAGGTAAAGATGAACTTGGCCGAAGCAAAATCTTACCAACACATATTTCGAGAAATAGATAGGAGAGATAAACTCGGCTCGAAATAGCAAATGTGTATAATCAAAGTCTATATAGAAAAACGACTTGTCTCAAAATAAGAGATAGGGTAGATAGACTTTTGAGTGATAGATAAGTTCAAGTCTCCACATACCTTTTAGTCGATGAAGATCCACCAGTTCCTTGAGTAGTCCTTCGTCTTGTATGATGATTGACATGGAGTTCTTGAGCTCAACTACACTTTCTATCCTAGTCTGAGACTTAGCTATAGTAGACTATAAATCAAGACTTATAGTTTTGATCACTAACATTGACAAACATGCTTGAGATAGCAACGCATGGGAGTTCGACCGATCAATGCTCTAACAATCTCCCCCTTTGTCAATTTTAGTGACAAAACTATCAATACATATGGAATACAAAAATAAATGAAATAAATTTTGTAGCCCCTATGCCAAATGCCTAATCTTCGACATTACTCGAAATTTTCGTCACATCCAAGTACTCCAATGATCCCAAAGGTTGTAAGTTCAGCATCATCGTTGTTGAAAATCGTAGCTATAACAAAGAGAAAACAAGAGTTCTCAATCATTGTTATACAGTGTCATAGTATCATTATATAGTATCAAAGTTCAATTGCATCACAACTTCGACAACAATACTATGGTGATATGTATCACTCCCCATTAGTCAATACTCCATCTCACATGGAAACCACTCCCCCGTACATAATGATCCGAAAACCATATGTATGTGTAGTGTGAACTACATATTAATTCTCCCCCTTTTTGTCAATAAAATTGGCAAAGGTACGAAAACGGGATCCTAATGAAATTTACGAAAGAGACATTTCATGACCAAAAGAAAGCATATATCATCTTATTTAGATACAATCATATAGCCGAAGCTAAATGCATTCATCAAGGAGTTTATAAAGATACAAGATAACCCCTATAATATTCCACAGCCGCACTCCCGAAAAAAGATTTGGTAATTAAGCACAAGTTCAATTAAGAACTCTCCCCCATAATATGTCATTCCCGAAAGAACAACAAGAGCGACCTTAATTTCAAAAGAAAAGAATGATTTCTTTGGACATAACAAATCACATACAAGTATGAATTTGAATCCAAAATACTCAATTAAATTAACCACAAGAGAACCCATGATTAATTTAATCGGAAATTCTCAACATAAGTGAACTTACGGAGACTCAAAAATACACAATTAGATTAATCACAAGAGAACCCATAATTAATCTAATCGGAATACACAACCAAATTAACCACAAAACGTAATCAATTTAATTGGTCATGCTCGATATATGAGAACTTACAGAGCAACAACTAAATAACCAAACGAGAATGATTAATTTAGTTGAACATGCTCGACATAAAGTACCTCACGGAGAAACAACTAAGCTAAAAATAACTCAGTCGATTGTGCTCAACATAAGACACTTTATGGAACAACACAGTATGTACACAAAAATTGTGGGTCGGAGATCGACCTTATACCGTGGAATAAGCAAGGATTCATTCTATTTTCCATCACCATTTGCACAATGACATACAATAGACATAATCCTTGTAAACAAAAGATTTTAACCTATCTCCCATCAATAATTGACATACTAGGCTTAACTTTTGTATTTGTCAAAAGTTCATTCATTCTTTTATCATCACATGCATATCGACATATAAAGGACTTAACTTTCGACAAGGTATGGGACAATCACAGTTCACGGACGCAAACACATATATCCCATAACAAATTGCAATATATAAACCCATAAAGATTAATACTGCAAAAATCATCTTCCAAACAATTTTAGAATTTAAACCAATAAATCTAAAATCATGAAGATGAAAACGTTGGACATAGCTATGTGTAATCACAATAATGGCTATTCCAAATTCTAGTTATTCTTCTTAAAAACACAAGAATAAAATTCTCATAAGAAGTTTTACTAGGCATACGACAAACTCGTAATGCACATATAAGATGATTTGTCCTTAGAGGGAAGAATCAATCTTCTTCGCACGAATTTACACCAATAATAACTACCAAAGGCGTATAAAAAGATTTTCTTAACAAGGAAGAACACACAAAGTCATTAACGACCATGCACCATAGTTCACAAAGGATGATTGTGAACATTCAAGAATCCCATAGCAATGCATACTACTGCCCATTCTTGAACTTCCTTCTTTGTGATTCACCAACGACATTCTTGTAGCATCTACAAGTTAGCTTAGAAGAGTAGTACTCCAAGAATCCAAGTGCCCAAGTCCAAGAGAAGTGTAACAAGTGCAACGAAACGGAGCAAAACACTCAAAAAAAAGAGACAAGACAAATACCAGTCTTAACTCATCTAAATTCAAGGTTTCTCATCTCCATTTTGAAGAGAATTCAAAGAGAAAGAGAATGCAAAACAAATGAGGTCATTCCGAGTTCGGACGAGGAATTTACGGCCAAAATAAATTTACCGAAAATCGACGTCTACAGGAAAGTATGCATACGGGTTTGCAGACGAATTTTCGTGACCTGGAGCAGTGTGCAAACTAGGTATGCGTACTTTAGTCCTTGGATTTTGATTTTAAATGATGGTATGCATACCTAGTATGCGTACCATGAAGTCCAAGCATCCCGAACTACTATTTTCAAACCTAAACATATAAGAACCTTAAACACAGATCAAGTTAGGTAGAAATGAACGATAAATAAGGTACATAAATCATCATAAAACTTTCTCAAGTTTAGAGACATACCTTTTTAGAAGAATCCGATCGAATTCTACACCGTTACCAAAGATTCAAAATCATATCAAACTTAATATGTGTGCCCCGGTTCTTATACTTCCCTCAGCGTATACATAACAGTGCATGTCTTGGTGAGGATACACTTTCAACACAAACAAGTTGTGTTGAGGTGAACAATGTCTTGCTCACCATGGCACCAAGAGAGAGTTTCTTTCCAACAACTCTTACATCTTGTAGTGTTGAGAAACACCCAAGGAACTGTTTTTATAAGTCTATCAAAGAGCTTTAAGAGAACCCAAAAATATTTGTGTTTCTGATTTCTTGTTTTCCAACTTATAAAAAAAAGTTTCTGCAGAAGTTTTTAGTACTGCGAAGGGAAACTCTTTTGATAAACAGAGACATCCTAGCTTCTTCATAAAAGAATACAATACTACTATCTTGATAAAAAGTATCAGGAATCGAGCAACGAATCAATTCATGCTTTTAGGTGATACACTCAGATGACTGAGATTTAAACTCCTCTTGTAATTCGTTTAGTTTGTTACAACTAATTGGATTACGCAGAGGAGGAGCATTGCTCTCACTGATTAGTAAAACAATATCATCCTCAACATAAATATTATTCATCATAACTTGATTTAGCCTGTCAAGAGATTCTTGCTCTTTCTGGAGGTATAACTCAACATCAAGAGATAATCTCTCAAGCTTATTTTCAAGCCCTGAAAACACTTCAAGGGATTTTAAACCTTGTCGAGGTTTAGATAGAATTTCTTCTACAAATTTTATTAAATCAGTCATGGAAGAGAATTATGAAATCCCTGGATCTGGTGGTGCATTTATTGAGATAACACTTTTGTCCATAACAGATTGCTACAAACACAGACTTATAAGGTCTTTAATGTGTTTGCCTGCTCTGATACCAATTGAAAAAACGGGGGTACAATAACCACACCCAATATTTCGCTTAGCAATCTTTTTGGACAAACTCCAATATACTTTCTAGAGAATCAACTAGACAGTCAGACTCAATCTATAGAAAAGTATATTGAGGACTTAATATCTCTCTCGCTTGATTTGATCTTTACTCAAGAAAATAAGAATTTGCGAGTCTTTATCAAATACAAGGATAATAAACTTGGATGGTACCAAAGACCAATATCCAAGGATCAATCAATTTCCAATCAACAACTAAGGTTGGATTTCACAATTGATCGATACAACGCACAACCTGTGATATTTCAATTATATAACAAAATATAATGCGGAATAGAAATAACACAGACACCAGAAATTTTGTTAACGAGGAAACCGCATATGCAGAAAAACCCCGGGACCTAGTCCAGATTGAACACCACACTGTATTAAGCCGCTACAGACACTATCCTACTACAAACTAACTTCGGTCTGGACTTTAGTTGAACCCCAATCAATCTCATACTGATTCAAGGTACATTTGCGCTCCTTATGTCTCTGATCCCAGCAGGATACTACGCACTTGATTCCCTTAGCTGATCTCACCCACAACGAAGAGTTGCTACGACCCAAAGTCGAAGACTTTAATAAACAAATATGTATCACACAGAAAAGTCTATAGAATATATAAATTTGTCTCCCATAGAAACACCTACGAGTTTTGTTCCGTGTTTTGGTAAATCAAGGTGAACATGAACCAATTGATAACCCGGACTTATATTCCCGAAGAACAGACTAGTATTATCAATCACCTCACAATAATCTTAATCGACGCGGCGAAAGAAGATATTGTGGAATCACAAACGATGAGACGAAGATGTTTGTGACTACTTTTCTATCTTCCCTATCGGAGATAAAGATCTCAAGCCAATCATTACGATTGTACTCAAAACGATAGAATCAGCAAGATCAGATCACACAACTACGAGAAAGTAATATCAGTATGGCTTCACAACCCCAATGAAGTCTTTAAGTCGTTAACCTGGTTTAAGAAGAAAACCTAAGGTTAAAGGAGAATCGACTCTAGATAATACAACTAGTATCAAACGGAAGGTGTGGGGATTAGGTTTCCCAGTTGCTAGAGTTCTCCCTTATATAGTCTTTCAAATCAGGGTATGCAATATTCACCGTTAGATGAAAACCTTATTATATTCAAGCTAATATCTTTCAATCGCTAGATCGAAAACTTACTATTTTGGGTTTATGTAACCGTACCCAAACATGAACATTTGTTGGTTCAACAGTAGTTAACCAATGGTTAGCCATATGAGCACTTTCATATCAACCATGTTCTTCTTCACCATAACTAGTTCAAATGACTCAAATGAACTAGTTAGAGAGTTTTTCAATTACAAGGAAATCTTATGTAACTACACAAGACACAATCGATGCAAAAACAATTTGATTCACTCGAATCTGTTCATGAACTATATAGCCACGGTTTGCATTTAGCATTCCTTAGTTAATATGAATAAGTTCACAAACAATCGTTTTTAGATATAACCAACTCAAGTTCGCAAACTTAGTTCGCGGACTTAAGTTCCCGGAAGGAGTTCACAAACTCCAACAGATATTCTCGGGTCGAGAACTTCCGCCAGTTCGCGGACTTAGCTCACGCCACTATTCCGGTTCACTTGATCAACAAAGTTCGCAAACTTTGTTTCAAGGAAAAATGACTTATACATATATGTGTTACCACACAATGCTTATATCCATCATTGGTTATATAATCTAAACTCTTATTTCAATCATTGAAACATTCTCAGAGTGTAGATGGTGGATTTTCAACAAAGGGCAAAACCGTAAAATCATGAGGCATGTTTTGACACGGATTTCAGGCATGCAAAGATTCATATTTTACGAAGCCATGACGAATACGTTTTCGAAAATCCTCCACTAGCTGAGCGTTCGATCCCTGGCATTTCGTCGTGCCCTCTATGAAGAATAACGTATTTGGGCGGTTCTCCGTAGATTGAGAACTTAACGCCTTCAGGACGTCGGTGATACTCATTGTTCCCTGACTGCAGGAGAAAGACCCCCCTCTACATAGAAGAATAGTTGGGCGGCTGACGCCTTCAGGACGTCGGTGACACTCACCGTTCCCTGATTATGTGGAGAGAGTGCATAAATTCAGGTGGTTTTCCGTAGATTGAGAACACTAACGCCTTCAGGTCGTAAACAAAATCGTGACTCCCTGACTGTGCACCATTCAGAATGGATGTGACGCTTTAACTGGCTAATATCTTTTCTGAAATAGACTACTTCTGTCGTGACATTCACTACTGAATTCCCAAAATAATCGATTATTGTTCCTATTCCATGGTCGAATCCACGACCTGATCCCATGGAATGGAAATACCAATTGCTCCTTTTCCATGGTCGAATCCACGGCCTGATCCCATGGAATGGCAATAATAATTGCTCATATTCCATGGTCGAATCCACGGCCTGATCCCATGGAACGGCAATAACAATTGCTCATATTCCATGGACGGATCCACGTCCTGATCTCATGGACTGGCAATAACAATTTGCTCCGATTATATGATCGAATCCACGGCTTGATCTCATAGAATGGCAATAAAACAACAGTGCTATCTCATTACTCCAATTTCATGATCGAATTCACGGCTAATCTCATGGAACGATAATAGATAATCATATTACTCTGATTCTATAGGGTGGTAATGCTTGTTTTATTATTCTGAATTCGTAGTCGAATCCACAGCTGATCCTATGAATTAATAATGAACATCTATTCACTTTTATTACTCAGTTTCATGAATTATTCTCCACTGAATCTCATAAATTGGTAATAAATACTCAACAACTGGGCATCAGGACCATCACTGAGTAAGCCCCACAAAAATGGTGCGAGTGTATTCGACAATGATGCACGAACGAGCATCCAAAAATATGAAACAATGAGGAATCCTTCACAAAACAGGAGAGAGAAAATAATAATAACAAAATAATGGAGAAGCGCCCATGGGCCGGGCCCACCGACCGGCCGGCCGTGGCCGGTCCCATGCTTCCTCCATTATTTTTCCCTTATTTTTGTTGTTTTCATAAACTGATGAAGACTTCTCCATCTTAATTCCTTATTTGTGCTAAACTCGTGAATTCTCCACAACTTTGTGGATTCACCAAATAATATTATAAAATAAGGAAAGGTGTGCGGGACCGGGCATCCCAGCCGACCGGCCATGCCCAAGTCGTGGCTGGTCCCACACCTCACAAATCCTTAGCTTTTTATAATTAGCATTCCTAATCTCACGAAACTCCTTTGTTTCAACAAAAACTCATTGATTCTCCATATCTTCAAGGATTCTCCATAGCTTCAAGGATTCACGAAAAATAATATTATAAAATAGGGAAAGGTGTGCGGGAGCGGGCAACATGGCCGGCCAGCCATGCCCTAGCTGTGGTCGGTCCCACACCTTGCAAATATTGCTCCTGTGAAACTCCTGGGTTTGAGCAAAATTCATGATTTCTTCATATTTTCTCAAATATTGCTCGAATCACGAAAACCAAAAGCCAACATGGTCACACGACCGGCTATCCTCTCACGACAATTTTAAATATTAAAACACTTTTGTTTTAATATTTTCAAAATATTGATGAATTGAGCATACATGCTCATTTCAACAAAAATCGAGAATTCTCAGTCAAGATGAAACTCTTCTGAAAATTCACAATGTTGCTCAAACGCGCATCAGAAAATACTGAAACTCTCAGTACGGAAACACGGACATCATGGCAACACGTGCATGCCTTCATGACTAACCAGGTCATTCATAGGGCTTGCACGAAGCCGGTCCCACACGTTTTCGCAATTCTGACCTAATTTGCTCAATTGCTCATATTGGGCCCGAACTCTCTCCAACCAACTGGAGAATTCTCCAATTGACCAACAACTGGTCCCGTGACCACCAGGAGCCGCTCCCATGTGCTCTTGGTCGGTCCCCCATCTCTCATACTTAGGTTTTATCACCTAATGCTGAATCCAGCAATATTTCAGAAAATGGTGAAACCACCATTTAATCATCATTCTTCACCAACTCTCAAACTGAGAACCCTGGTGCGTGCTCACTCGAGCACTGGGCATCACATGGGCGTTCATCATCACATGTGGTCGTTCCCTCTTCATTCATGACTAATTTTCAGTAATTCGCCAATTGATGGAGGATTGATCGAAATTTAGGGTTTCGATAAACGCTCTGTGAAACCATCATTCTGAGCAATTTCAAACACTAATAATTCATCAATCAGCATAAAATTAATTATACAATACTTGATAATCTACCAATATTTTAATTAATTATTGGGTCACGTCACCAGTAAATAATTCGCCGAATCGAGCAGTACTTGCTCAATTGCTTGAATATTGATCAATATTCAGCCACTCATCAGTAATTTGTCGAATTGAGCAGTACTTGCTCAGTTGCACGACAAACTATCAAAAATCACTAATTTGGTGAATTGAGCAATGCTTGCTCAGTTGCTCATCAAATCCTCAATATTCTGTAATTCGCAGAATTGAGCAATACTTGCCCAGTCGCTCGTCAGTAATTCATCAGTGAATCAACAATACTGACATCCCTTCAGAGAACTACATGTTCAACCCGTGAATCGCTGAGCATTCATCATTCATGCTCAATTCAACGAAACTCAGACTCATTGTCAACAATTGACTAATCAAAACACGTCTTCCCTGCAGACTCCACGACTTGTGAGACATCAATCACGTCACAAATAGGGGGATATCACGTAGGGTTTTGATCTGGCGGTCTACAACACGTGGATTCATCCACAACGAGAGATGTGTGTAAGTCGTGTAAACGGTTGAAGGAGTTAGCAAAGTAGTGGTGCACGATCAGAAGTCTCCACACGACATGGAACTGACTTTACCATGATCTCCCACTTTCCCACTCTTTCACTCAAGAAACCGTCAGACTTACAAGGATCAAGGTGTTCACGACTCTGACAATATAAATAAGTCTATGAATCCATGATTGAACAAGACATACTCTCGTCTACGCAGAATTTGTCGAGCTATCACTCTCAGGAATTCATCAATCCATCAGAACTTATTAGAACTCATCAGTTCACCAATATTGCAGAAACCTCCAACACACCCACAATCTTCGATCATCACTGATCCCACACGATTCTCAGCTTCCCTCCTACAGATCAACCCATCTCCCTCTTTGCGACCGAATTGACTCTGGAACGGCCATTGTTTTGGTTTAGGCCGGAGTCATACAGATTGATTTCCCGAATTTAAGCACCCCCTTTGCAGCGGTGCATCTGTGTAAGGATTAACATGTTGCCCGGCTGAGGAGTCTCGACAGCACGCTCGTCTCTTCACTTCCCAAAAAACCGGCGACCCATTTTTCCCCATCCACAGATTGGCGACCACAGTGGGAGATTAATCTCTCGGTTGCAATCTCAAACTTTCACAAAATGGTTGATCTTAGGTCAGGCTCAGTTACAAATCCTAACACAAACAACGCTAGCACTAGCAACAATGGTGGTACTCCAGAAACCATTCCACTTCCAACACCCGTGTTGTTGATACCACTCCTCTTCAAACCAACATTGGAAGCAATCCTATTTTCGGACGGTCTCCCGAAGAAATCAGAGAAAATCCGCCTACCGTAACCGACCTCATGAAGATTCAGGAAATTCTCGCTGAGAATCAAATAGAGATAGAAACAACACAAAAGGAACTATGTGCTCATCTCAAGGATCTTACAGACAAATTTTCGCCTGAGCAATCTCAACCCCGACGTCGGTCAGAGAAGGAGAAAAGAAAATCCAAGGAAGCATCTCCAACTGCTGTTCCTGAAGTTGTTACAGTCTACGTGGTTGAGGATGATGAAATCCACAAAACTGCAGAACCTGCCAGTTTTATCACTCGTGAAGATATAGAGTGTTTTATGGAGGATCGAAGAAAAGGCCATGTACCATATGTACACTGTCATCAACCTCCATACCCTGCTGCTATGCAAAGGCTACACTTCCCCAACGTTCATACTGTACAACGGAACATGGAATGCTCGAGAAAACGTCTCTCGATTCCTGGAGGCACTAGGAGAGCACAAACACAACCATGTTGTTCATATGAAGGAATTCTAGAAATCTCTGACGGGTCGAGCGTACACCTGGTACAACAACACTGCACCTGGGAGCATCACTAATTGGGGGAAAATGGTTAATTCCTTCTACCGAAAATACTTCTTCGTCTCGGAACAAATTACTCTCTCTGATTTAGGAAGAATGTCTCAGAAGAATACTGAACATCTGAACGACTACGTGAAGAAGTTTAGAACCCAGGCTATGGATTGTCATGATCCGAATGTCACTGAAAAACAGTTAGTGGACTTGTGCATCAACGGAATAATTCCCGTCTATAAAGCCTTGTTGGAAAATCTCCGGCTCCAGACTTTCTCAGAACTTCATGAAGCAGCCAAACGATCAGCGACTACTGCACCTTCTTTCCTGGGAAGAGAAAAATTTGCAAGGTCGAGGAACCTCGAAGCAGCCGACTCCTAGTCAACAATCAATATGATCTCCAGTCTTCAACAAACATTGTTGCTGAAAGGAGCGAAAGTATATCCAACATCTCAGGCTCCTCTGAAAGCGCAAATAAAAGATAACCAATCTTAAAGTGCACAAACCTCGACCATGCATCAACGAACAGGGAAATGATCAGAAAGACTCAAACTTCTCTCTTCTGGAAGTCTGGGTTCAAGATGGCATAATCAAATTGTCGTTCATCAGGAGAAAGCCAACTGAAGAAGAAATGGAGAATCCCAGGTACTGTCACCTTCATAGATTCATCAATCATCCAATAAGTAACTGCAATATTTTGGAGCACATCTTTAAAGAGAAAGTTGATCCACAATAACTTCAATTGGGGACTGAAAGAGTACACGAGAATCCTCTCTCAGTCAGAACCTTTACCCTCTCTGAACAACCAGTTCAGGAAGCAGTTCAATCGTTGATCGAGCATATATGTGAATTGCTCTATCCATCAAAGGCACAAAGGAAAGACATGTTCACAACACCGAATCATATTGTGTCAGACGTCTGTCCATCCTGGAATACTCCTTGAACCTTCATCCACAGACAAGGAGATGCACGACTGGGGACTGCTTACCGCAGTCCATATCAAAAGAAACGAGTTCGGGAGAACGCTGGGCCATGCTGGCACCACTATCAACATTTCTCCACTGAAATCTCTTAGAGCCGCAGGCATCACTCGACAAGAAGCTACTCATGCTCTCATCTCAATCAGAGACCATGAAGGAACGCTAAAAGATGCATACGGTTTCATCACTCTCAAAATGAAAGTTGGCTACGGAAACCAAGTTTCACATAATCAGGGAATATCCTAGATACGGCATGATTCTGGGGAGGATGTGGATTCGAGAAGATGACTACTTACAAAAGCGTCTTTGGGTACACATCTCCCCAACGAAGAAAGTTATGATCCAGAAGATTTGGCGGATGTTCTATCAGAGCACTTGGAAGAATTTCAAACTTTGTCGAGATTGAAGCAAGAACCTGCAAAAGATGCATAGACATTCATCAAGAGGTTCTGCACTCAGGAAAGTCTCATTTCATGTCTATGCCATTTATTTCCTCACATGATATCCTAGCATGGGGACTCAATTCTTCTAGCAACTCTGCAAGACGTTATGAGTGGTAGCTTCACCGTATTAGTGCTTTACCAAGCGGTTGAATCTGACGTTTCTCCGAATCGAGCATTGAGACATTCATTACTGAGATGATGTCCATGGCAAAGAACACTTTGAGCGTTTCTCCATAGCCTTACAGGAATGTTCATGTGTGCCACAAAATCAGACAGCTCTATGTTTGCACAAGTGTTGAATTCCACTACCGCAACGAAAAGATGTTGAATTAACAGAAGAGTTTGGGCCGAGACGATCAAACCTAAGACATGCTTAACGCTCAAGCATCTAAGAAGCCCTCAAATCGTACTCCCAATCAAAGAGTACACCTTCAATAATGGCGCCTCTGGCTTCAGCACAAATACCTCGACACTGATTCAACACCAGCGCGATCAAAGTGTAACTGAACTACAATTAATAAGTCTTCATTATCCCATGATAAGACTTCTAAAGTAGACGCAACATCATTCATCCATGGATACACAAACTCCTTCAACATACACTGGGGATTTGATCTTATTGGAATTTGCAACCTAATGTGATTCCATGAAACTTCATCGACGGGACTTCTCTACGTTACAAATCACTGCACGACTGAGGAACTTCCTCTCTTCACCACAATGAAGACCGGTGCTGCCGTCTTACACAACAACGTCGATTCCAGAGAACTTCGGATGATCAGTACACCTTCATCTTTGGAATGCTCAACCCACCAACTAGTTCGTGAAGGTAAAGGCTCACTAGAGCAAAGATTATGTTGATAATCATGGTTCTAGTCTTTTCGGTCTCTGGAACAACTTCAACCACGGTATCAGCATGGAAAATAATCTCTAGAGAAACACCATACATGATCTCAGCATCAACAAAGATCTCTGGAGTGTAATCACTCGTGATCTTAGCATCAACAACGGTCTCACGAGCAACATCCTCATGACAGGGCTTCATCAACTAACCATTCTCTGAAGTGTTACACATGAAGCAGACTTCTCCAAGAACTAATGCTTCATATCAAGATGTGCAGACATGATAACATGTTCACATGAAAGTCTTTCCGAAACTTGCACAACTGGCGGGCACAATCTCAAGCCTTCTACAAGATGTTCTCATCAGCTCTACAAATGGAATACAACATACTTCAGCCCGTGCGTTTACAAAAACGTATCAATGGGTGAGGAACGGGACAATACTTCCTTAACAAAAGATATTCTTCTATGTCTCTTCTACAACATACCAAAAGGGCGCATCAATCAGACATACGAACTAAAAGATATGTCCTTTACTGTCAGGTCTACGAAATCTGAAAAATTTGTACGGGATTACAAATTACAAATGTGCACGATTTGTTGGCTGACCTCTGCAACTCCAAATTGAGTGATTCTTATCTCATGTGATAACTCATTCTCTTAGCTTCAAAAGTTGGGGCCAAGCACTGAATTCTGATATCGTATGAGGTTTCTAAAGCTTTCGGAGCATACAACATGCAAGCAGCTAGCAATTCTTAGACGGGATTCATAACTTCCACAGTCGATCGGTATCCACCACGTCTTCCCACTAAGTCCTTCATCAAGGTATCTCCAACTTTGACCATCTAGGTCTTTACATCAATTTCTCTATCTGGATCCTCTATCTAGGTCTTGCCAGAAGAAAGGAAAACGAAAATGGGAGATTTCTCTACCTGGGTTCTCTACTGGGGACTGACGGTCCACTGATCATGACGATTAGTTTCACAGTCCAAGACCCGTGGCGCCAGACTCTCATGTTCTGATTGTTCATCATAAAAGTAATTCTACCACCGGTACATGCAACCATGGTCATTACATCACCCTCTCTTGGGAGCAACCTCAGTTATGGTCCCGTGACCAGGATTTCAGAAGCGATGTTTCTACGACTGACAGAAACATGATGGCACCGCAAGCACCATGTATCAATCAAGGTTTCCTGATCTCAAATGAACCAATGAAATTATAATCCTTCACCAACCGTTCAAGACACAAGCGAATGGTCTAAAGACACAATATGAGTGTTTTGCAACAAACCCGTCTGAAGTAATTTTACACTGCCCTGTACAAAGCGACGAGCTGGGAGAAAGTGGTGAAGAATTTAGGGATGGGTAATATACCATTCTCTTCATAGGGATGTCCTACACAACATATTCAAAATTCACAGTAATTGGAGAAACGAGCAAAGAGATGTGGCCAAAACATTGGACTACATGCCAGCTGAAAAATTTCTAGAAGTCTCCTGGAAGTTTACTGTTTCGCCTTTTTCATGCCCTAAACATGCTCAAAACTCAAAAAGCTTCGTTACTACAGCTTGGAAATTTTCTGGGCTCGAAGATACATATGCAGATCGCGAAAATCCGACTTCGAACGAAGATTCTACGGTGTTTCGGCTAAAAGGCTGAAGTCTGAAATTTTCTGGTGACGTATTTCAGCAAAATTACTCGTATGCTCACATGGATTCTCATTCATTCATCTACAAATCAGCAATTTCATACTTCTATGAAGAGATTACAGGAGATATGCTTACTAGGGGAGTCTCTAAATCATTTGAAGGTTCGGCAATGCCGGAATCTCCATTGGCAACGCCGCTATCTCCATTCGGTTCGGATTTCGGGAATTCTCCATATTCCCATATCCCGAAGAAGAGCACGCTTCATCAACATGCTGCTTATCTACAATGATTTCTTCCTGGATTCATCAACAACAATTATTATTATTTCATTCAAGGAGATGCCACAATCACCTGCACGAAAGAGATACTTACATCGATTTCTTCATCAGATTCCTGAATTGTTTGGCCGGGAACAAGTTGAAGACCGTCAATTGATGGAGCAAAAGTATGAAAAGAAATAACAAACCTTGTCTCGTGATCCTAATTGCACAGTCAAAGTCATGACACAAGGAGCGCTAACAACTCACCAAAGAAATGGTTGGGGACTGCACGTCATTTCCTAATATCATGCAGTCCTTACTTCTGAATTCTTCGCTCCCGCAGACTTTCTTCCATTTCCGTGGAGTCTACATTGATCCAAGATCTCACTATACGATCATACTATGGTAAAGCTAATGAAATAACCAGGAGTACAACTCAGTATGAAGGATCTCTCACCACCACTCAGAGGTCCCAGAAGTACCATTTCTTAAAGTTTCGTCCGTAGAGATGTTATCTCTGGAAACACCATCTTTGGAAGTGTCATCATGGGAGTCAGTCATTCTTGCAAAGTGGCTACTTCAGCACATCGTTCATACAGAGCGCAGGATTCAACAAAACAATGAATCATGGAATAAAGGTGCTCACAACAGCGTCTACAAAAATGGTAATCCTCAACTCTTACCTATTTACGGTTTCACGAACTTAGTGATAATAACGTAAAACCCTTGAAAAACTTGCTCGCTTCTTCAAACTTGCCAAGACGAGCAAAATTCATTATTTAAAGTCAACACCTGACTTTTCATGAAACTATGAATAATTCACATGACCTTTCATGTGAACATTCGCTGATTTTCTACGTGTGTGCATACACTATAAAATCGCCAAACTCATACATACATTATTTCATCACATATACAATTGTTTGCTTTCAGCAACTATTCAAAACCATAACGTGATTTTCAAAAAACTGTGAGCAATTCACGAAACTTCCATCGTGTGAACAATTCACATAATTTTCACTTTGTGAGCCACTCCCACTAGGTGAACATTTTTGGGTTTTTGTGCATACGCTGACAAATTATAGAACCCAAACAATCAACGTTTTATCAAAAAAATGTTTACCTCTAACAATTGCTGGAAATCAAAATTTTGATTTTATATAAATTTTTACTGAATGAACATCCACTAGTTTTTCGAAAATTGGACAGACGTCCATTCTACAATTGTGAAAACTCCCATACAGATATTATTTCACCGTGAATAATTGTCTACTTTCAATAGTTGTTCAAAATAAAAACATTGATTTTACAAAAATATATAACGTGAAACTCACGTAACTTTGAAAATATGTATTTTCTTGGTCCCTCTCGTGAGCATCTGTCTTTGAAACGAGGGTATATTTTGAAAAATAAAAATTTTCATGAAAGCTCATAGACAAAATTTTATATCATTAGACTCAGTTCTATTTGGTTTGTTTCTTAAACTAACGAACGAAAGCCTGTTCTTAAAACAAGGATTTCCTTTTTGGGGTCGAACCCGTAAACGCTAAACTGACCAAAAATGGACGTCTGACCGACCAAATCAAATCAGCATTGTCTCATCTCTCCGAGCTCATGGGGTAACACTCTATCACACTATCAGAATCCTCACCCGAATATTTGCTCGTACATGCATCATTGGGGTAAATCGAGGATTCTGAAACTACCTTTGTAGGCTGAGTTCAACCACTGATCTCGTCGACTGAAAATAACCATTTAATGCTTACTGCGGAACATGATTGTTCCTCACTAAGCAAGGGACTTAATGTAGATGTTGGATTTTCAACAAAGGGCAAAACCGTAAAATCATGAGGCATGTTTTGACACGGCTTTCAGGCATGCAACGATTCATATTTTACGAAGACATGACGAATATGTTTTCGAAAATCCTCCACTAGCTGAGCGTTCGATCCCTGGCATTTCGTCGTGCCCTCTATGCACATAACGTATTTGGGCGGTTCTCCGTAGATTAAGAACTTAACGCCTTCAGGACGTCGGTGATACTCATTGTTCCCTGACTGCAGGAGAGAGACCCCCCTCCATATAGAAGAATAGTAAGGCGACGGTCTCCTTCAGGACGTCGGTGACACTCACTGTTCCCTGATTATGTGGAGAGAGTGCATAGATTCAGGCGGTTCTCCGTAGATTGAGAACACTAACGCCTTCAGGTCGTAAACAACATCGTGACTCCCTGACCGTGCACCATTCAGAATGGATGTGACGCTTTAACTGGCTAATATCTTTTCTGAAATAGATTACTTCTGTCGTGACATTCACTACTGAATTCCCAGAATAATCTATTATTGCTCCTATTCCGTGGTCGAATCCATGGCCTGATCCCATGGAATGGCAATAACAATTGATCCTATTCCATGGTCGAATCCATGGCATGATCCCATGGAATGGCAATAACAATTTCTCATATTCCATGGTCGAATCCACGGCCTAATCCCATAGAATGGCAATAACAATTGCTCCTATTCCATGGTCGAATCCACGGCCTGATCCCATGGAATGGAAATAACAATTTGCTCTGATTCTATGATTGAATCCACTTCTTGATCTCATAGAACGACAATAAAACAACGGTGCTATCTCATTACTCCGATTTCATGATCGAATTCACGGCTAATCTCATGGAATGGTAATAGATAATCATATTACTCTGATTCTATGGTCGAATCTACGATCCCATAGGGTGGTAATGCTTGTTTTATTATTCTGAATTCGTAGTCGAATCCACAACTGATCCTATGAATTAATAATGAACATCTATTCAATTTTATTACTCAGTTTCATGAATTATCCTCCACTGAATCTCATAAATTGGTAATAAATACTCAACAACTGGGCATCTGGACCATCACTGAGTAAGCCCCACAAAAATGGTGCGAGTGTATTCGACAATGATGCACGACTGAGCACCCGGATGCACGAACGAGCATCCAAAAATATGAAACAATGAGGAATCCTTCACAAAACAGGAGAGAGAAAATAATAATAACAAAATAATGGAGAAGCGCCCATGGGCCGGGCCCACCGACCGTCCGGCCGTGGCCGGTCCCATGCTTCCTCCATTATTTTGCCCTTATTTTTGTTGTTTCCATAAACTCATGAAGACTTCTCCATCTTAATTCCTTATTTGTGCAAAACTCGTGAATTCTCCACAACTTCATGGATTCACAAAATAATATTATAAAATAAGAAAAGGTGTGCGGGACCGGGCAACCCAGCCGGCCAGCCATGCCCAAGCCGTGGCCGGTCCCACACCTCACAAATCCTTAGCTTTTTATAATTAGCATTCCTAATCTCACGAAACTCCTCTGTTTCAACAAAAACTCATGGATTCTCCACATCTTCATGGATTCTCCATATCTTCAAGGATTCACGAAAAATAATATTATAAAATAGGGAAAGGTGTGCGGGACCGGGCAACATGGCCGGACGGCCATGCCCTAGCTGTGGTCGGTCCCACACCTTGCAATCCCTAATCTTTCATAATTACTATTTTTCTCAACTTGTGAAACTCCTGGGTTTGAGCAAAATTCATGATTTCTTCATATTTTCTCAAATATTGCTCGAATCATGAAAACCAAAAGCCAACATGGTCACACGACCGACTATCCTCTCACGGAAATTTTAAATATTAAAATACTTTTATTTTAATATTTTCAAAATATTGATCAATTGAGCATACATGCTCATTTCAACAAAAATCGAGAATTCTCAGTCAAGATGAAACTCTTCTGAAAATTCACAATGTTGCTCAAACACGCATCAGAAAATACTGAAACTCTCAGTACGGAGACGCGGACATCATGGAAACACATGAATGCATTCATGACCGACTAGGTCATTCCTAGGGCTTGCACGAAGCTGGTCCCACACGTTTTCGCAATTCTGACCTAATTTGCTCAATTGCTCATACTGGGCCTGAACTCTCTCCAACCAACTGGAGAATTCCCCAATTGACCAACAACTGGTCCCGTGACCACCAGGAGCCGGTCCCATGCCCTCTTGGTCGGTACCCCATCTCTCATACTTAGGTTTTATCACCTAATGCTGAATCCAGCAATATTTCAGAAAATGGTGAAACCACCATTTAATCATCATTCTTTCACCAACTCTCAAACTGAGAACCCTGGTGCGTGCTCACTCGAGCACTGGGCATCACATGGGCGTTCATCATCCCATGTGGTCGTTCCCTCTTCATTCATGAATAATTTTCAACAATTCGCCAATTGATGGAGGATTGATCGAAAATTAGGGTTTCGAATAAACGCTCCGTGAAACCATCATTCTGAGCAATTTCAAACACTAATAAATTTATGTTGATCCACCAATCAACATAAAAATTAATTATGCAATATTCGGTAATCTACCAATATTTAAATTAATTAATATTTTATTGGGTCACATCACCAGTAAATAATTCGCCGAATCGAGCAATACTTGCTCAATTGCTCGAATATTGATCAATATTCAGCAACTCATCAGTAATTTTTTGAATTGAGCAAACTTGCTCAGTTGCACGACAGACTACCAAAAATCACTAATTTGGTGAATTGAGCAATGCTTGCTCAGTTGCTCATCAAATCCTCAATATTCAGTAATTCACAGAATTGAGCAATACTTGCTCAGTCGCTCGTCAGTAATTCATCAGTGTATCAACAATACTGACATCCCTTCAGAGAACTACATGTTCAACCCATGAATCGCTGAGCATTCATCATTCATGCTCGATTCAACGAAACTCAGACTCATTGTCAACAATTGACTAATCAAAACAAGTCTGCCCTGCAGACTCCACGACTTGTGAGACATCAATCACGTCACAAATGGGGGGATATCATGTAGGGTTTTGGTTTGGCGGTCTACGGCACGTGGATTCATCCACAACGAGAAATGTGCGTAAGTCGTGTAAACGGTTGAAGGAGTTAGCAAAGTAGTGGGTGCACGATCAGAAGTCTCCACACGACATGGAAATGAATTTACCACGATCTCCCACTTTCCCACTCTTTCACTCAAGAAACCGTCACACTTACAGGGATCAAGGTGTTCACGACTCTGATAATATAAATAAGTCTCTGAAACCATGATTGAACAAGACAGACTCTCGTCTACGCAGAATTTCTCGAGCTATCACTCTCAGGAATTCATCAATCCATCAGAACTTATTAGAACTCATCAGTTCACCAATATTGCAAAAACCTCCAACACACCCACAATCTTCAATCATCACTGATCCCACACGATTCTCAGCTTCTCTCCTACAGATCAACCCATCTCCCTCTTTGCGACCGAATTGACTTTGGAACGGCCATTGTCTTGGTTTAGGCCGGAGTCATACCGATTGATTTCCCGAATCTAAGCACCCCCTTTGTAGCGGTGCATCTGTGTGAGGATTAATATTTTTCCCGTCTGAGGAGTCTCGATAGCACGCTCGTCTCTTCACTTCCCAAAAAACCGGCAACCCGTTTTTCCCCATCCACACAGAGGACGTTATGTAGTTGTTATTCACAAACCATTTTTCGTCAGAGCAATTTTCAAAGTGATTGAAACATAACATGACTTTCGTCACTAGGTAAAGATGAACTTGTCCAAAGCAAAAGCTTACCAACACATATTTCAAGAAATAGATAGGCGAGATAAACTCGGCTCGAAATAGCAAATGTGTATAATCAAAGTCTATATAGAAAAGCGACTTTTGTCTCAAAATAGGAGATAGAGTAGATAGACTTTTGAGTGATAAATACGTTCAAGTATCCACATACCTTTTAGTCGATGAAGATCCACCAGTTCCTTGAGTAGTCCTTCGTCTTGTATGATGATTGCCATGGAGTTCTTGAGCTCAACTACACTTTTTATCCTAGTCCGAGACTTAGCTATAGTAGACTAGAAACAAGACTTATAGTTTTGATCACTAACATTGACAAACATGCTTGAGATAACAACGCATGCGAGTTAGACCGAGCAATGCTCTAACAATAATTGGAACCGATTAAACCATCACTCCAAAATATGTTGTGATCGGTTATAACATGATTCCCAATACAGGACTTAATCGGTTATAACTTGCTCACAAAGTAGCTTGTGTCCGGCTACACCTTGCTTCCCGAGTTATCTTGTGATCAGTTACACCTTGCTTCCCAAAGGTATCTTGTGATCGATTACAACTAACTTCCCAATTCATCTTGTGACCGTTTATGCCTTGGTTTCCAAAGTAACATATGTATGGTTACAACTTTCATTCCAATATAGCTTGTGATTGGTTATACCTTCATATTCACTGAAGCTCATGACCGATTACAACTAGCTATATTATATAGGCTAAGATCGGTTATACCTCAAGTCTCAACAAAGTTAAGATGGGTTCTACCAAATTCATTTTCCATTGGTCATCTAAAAGACATTCAAAGAATAATAAGACCAATCATGATTTCCCTCTCGATTATAAAAACAAGTTCATACATCTACTTCCTTAAAACTCATGTAAAGATACATAGTTTCTAGGATGAAATCATATCTATATAATGCACAAATAATCAAATAACTATATACAATAGATTATGTCGATGTCCTATTTTCGAAGTTCTAAAAGATAAGCGTTTATACTTCGTAATATGTTTTCCTTGAAACTTTGATCATACTATTCTGACCAAGTCTCACCACTAGAGTATTATATACAATGTATACAGCTTCGCACGTTATTCTTTCAATATAGCACGACTTGAAAGATACGGTAAGAATGGAAACAAGATCAAGTCAATATTATTAACCTCAAGTGGAAGGATGATGTGGTTGTTGTAGTCGTTACCTATTCTCATTCTCCAGGCCTTCGGAGTAATACTAGTATGTATCAACATTCTTAGACTTTCTAGTCTAACCTAAACGAAGTCAACTCTAGTATTTAATCAAGCGACTCTAGATGAGTTTTGATACTAAATATAACAAGAACTTGACAGACCAACGCTTGGTGGGTTCAACCAAGCTATGCTCTAACACATCCTTTTAGAAGTATTTATAGACATACCATTTCTTCTTTCCTAAGATTGACTCTTTAGTCTTTCCCCCTTATTATCTTGAATTCTCTTAGTGGGTCTTGAGAATTCCTTCCTTTGAGCCCAATTTATCCTTTAGACCTTTCCGTAGGCCCTATTATCATCATATTTGGGCTTAGATGATACATGATCATGTTAGGGTATCAACACCCCCTTTTTGTGATGATGTGGTCACAAGTTTCCACTTCAGGTTTTCAGTTATCAGAAGATATGGTACATGCGAAGATATTCGTTTTCATAGATTAAATATTTAGTGATCTTTCGATGTGTGTGAGTCACTTTAGGTCTATATATTTTTGAAATCACTTTACGTATGTAACTTGAGAGATTTTTCTTTACAATTGTTCGAGTGTTGGGTTTAGTTTTGGGTTAAGTTTTGTATCATATTTTTATTTGGAAGTTAAAGTATATGATTTAGATCCTTAATGCCTCATTATGTAGTTGATCTCTTAGATTAATAAATAGCCTAATTTTGGGGCGTTACACAGTTGTCAGAGCACACCATTAGATCTTACATGGGAAACAATAAACAATATCCGGTGTCAGTTAGTGAACTAGATTGGTTTAGGACGGGGTTGGGTTGTGAGATAAATCTTAATCACTAAAAACAACCAAGAACTAAAAGATTTATTATTTGACTAACTGAATGATTATGCAATATGGTGATCTGCTTGTTTCTTGTTTTGTGTGTGGATATATATGATTATGAAGTAAGAAAGTGTAAGTTGGAACCAATTATGATAAAGTTTAGAATTTTGATAGAGATTATAGATTAAGGATTAGTTACTTTAAATTATTGAACACTTAGTTAATCCAGTACTGAGGAATAGTTAGATTGAGATCACAGTTGTATGTAGATAGGCATTTTCAAGCGTCGTGAATTTTGACAGAGCAACTACATACATGTATTAGCAGACATAGAAGGAAGACTTGCTTCAATTGGTGAATCGATATATCCCTAATTCACTTAGATGCTTACTGAATACCTTTTCGTGTACTTAGAGATAATCAATTGTTAAAATAGAAATTATTGTCTATGATCTAAAACCAAAGATTTAGATTTTCATTTAGAAATCTTAGTGCGTCTCTATTCAATCTTAGCTTACAAATCAGAACATCATTAGAAATAAAAATTAGTATAGTTCACCTAGAGTCAAATATTACAGTTCTTGTATAACCTCCCATTGAACTCAACTTAGGAAAAAAAAAGGTTTAGTAGCAGATGACAAAGTATATATGTCAAAATTAATCCTATGTTATAGTGGATAATTTGATTATTCATAGTTTTTCTTAATTTTTATCAGATTAGTTTTTGATATTTGCGATTCCATTGTCAGAAGGAATTATGCATTGTTTTATTGTGATGTGTTCTTGTTTGAATAATTTCATGCATATTTTATTCGTACTTAATTAAAGTATAAGGAAATAGTCTGGGTATATATGGTTAGCATTACAAAATTTTAATATAGATGGATCCATCAGGATATATATTTTTTGAAGTAGTCAGAGCATATACATACATAATAACACTAAATTGTAGATAACACAATAAACATAGATAATTATCTTCAGAGGTATCAGTAGAGTCATTATCGAATGGTTAACACTTAGTGCTTTAATTGAGAAATGAATAATAATACTAATTAATTCTATTTTATTATATCTTAGTTTGTAAACAAATAAGTAATATAAATATTAAGATTAACAACGGAAGTCGTTAGTAAATATTTACCCTTGTCGTATTTTAGTCAGACTAATAATCTAATAGGAAAATTACATAAAACAATAACGAATGTGATACGAATAAATTAATTATATAAATTACAAATAAATAATTATATTACCAACCAAAGTTGTATGTCAATCTTAATTTGTAATTTTGAATACTATCTTAGTGGTAATCTTCTTAACAATAATATTAAATATTTAAAAATAACATTATTAGAATAATTAGAGTTATAATATTGAATTATTTTTAATTGGTATCTGAAATTAGTAGATATAATGGTAATTTCGGAATTATAATTTACAATATTAAAAATAGATTATTTAGACATAAAATAGTTTCATTTGGAATTAAAAATTAAGTTTCACCAATATAAATAAATGGTTAAATACATAACCAGATATAGCAATATTAAATTCGACTAATTCCGATGAGATTTTCCGTTTTTAATCTTTATATTTTCAAAATCATCTCAGATGAATTTGAATTTTGTACGTTTATAAGTATGAACAATACTTACATCTTGTCGAAGAGACGATTTTCTCTATAAGGTGGGGAATTCAAAAAATTAGAAGACCTTTTCTATTTTCGAGGACACAAATGTTATAAGATCGGGAGAATGTAAAGACCCGTAAGCACATCAAAGCTATTAGACCGGTCAAGAGACGATTTAGTCGCTAGTGACTCGATTAATCAAATGTGAAAATTAATTAATCAAAATTAATACAACAATAATCTGGTGATGAAATAATACTATTACATAGATCTCAAAAATTTATGTGAAATGGTCTACTAGAACGCGTCAATCGAACTCCAGACGAAGAAGATAAGAGACCAAAAGATGGAGCTGAGAGTTAGTCAAATTACTGTTGACCGGAACTATTGACATGACATGACCTTGATTGGACCGTTGACCTGAGTCAATGGATTTGACCCGAGTTGACCATATTATGGTGGTTTTTTATCTAAGCTAATTTAAATAGGATTAGGGATAATTAATTAATAGGGTGTAAAAGAAGTGTAAAATAATTCATGTTTATTTGAATTTGGACAAAATATGATGTCTACCTGCTTCTTGTTCTGTAGGATTTTGTTCCCTGTAGGGTGAGTCATACGGGTCTTGAGGTGCTGGCTTAACTGTTGAATATTAGGTAGTAGAATATATTCATAGTATGAAGAAAACTAAACATAAGTATGTAGCTTTTGTAAGAGAAGCTATGGATAGTTTTGTGAATGAAAGTTAATGGCGGTGGTGATTAAAAAAGGGGAAGAAATAAGTAAACAGAGAGTTTAAAAGATATAAAACAATCACGGTGAAGCTCTTGTGATGCTTATGACGGCGATTGACAAGAATAATTAATGGTGTCTTTGATGGAGTTGATAGTATCCTTGATGAGGTTCATGATGATGGAAACACCTTTAAATGATTAAGTTAGTCTATATTAACAACGATCGATCTAAAGGATGAAGCAGTGGATTGTGGATTTCAAGGTAGGCATGGTTTGTCTTCAGATCAGGTGGGAACTTTTGTAACTTTCTTGTGATCATTAAGTTAGTTGTATATTTCTTGTAATCATCAAATTTTCTTTTAATCTGCGATCATGATGGGTCTTTGATTCTTCTAAACATGTTTGTATGAAATTGAATGTGTATGTTGCCTGATATGTATTGTCTGGTCTCCTCGTGAGGAGTGCCTGTGTTTCTTCCACAACTTCTCATTATGTCATATGTATTCTTTATTAGGTGTGGAATTGACACTCAATATTCTTTATTAGGTGTGGAATTGGCACTAAATATTGTTTATTAGGTGTGGAATCGACACTCAATATTAGGTGTGGAATTAGGTGTGGAATTGGCACTCAACATACACATTCTTTATTTAATGTGTATGTTGCCTGATATGTATTCTTTATTAGGTGTGGAATTGGTACTCAATATTCTTTATTAGGTGTGGAATCGACACTCAATATTATATAGACCCTGGTGGTTGTCTGGTGTCAGCCGAGGATTTATATTATATTTTATATCTTTTTGATGTAATTATTAAGTGTGGAATTGGTACTCAGTATTATATACATATTTCTATTCGGGGAGACTGGTCGTACGCATTTTATGCTTGATTTCAGTCCTAGTAGTATGATTGGGTTACTATGATCTTGAATTAGGAAGAAATTCTAGGTTCATGATTGGGTAGGGTCGTTATTTAGAGATTCCAGTCTATGAATAATCATTTGGCCATTTTGTGAACCTGCGTTGCGCGGTCGGATCATATTAATTGAAACCTTCTTATTTTTATAGACTTAGATGGTGACATCGGAATTTATATGGTGTACGCATTCCACGGAAATAACATATGGTACCTGGATTCATGTTATCATTTGAGACTTGAGTTATTCCTAGCATCTTCTTCTCCATTGAGTGAGACGAGGTTAGGATAACATATGTTTAGGTTGTTTTAACTAATTTTTTCTAGACCATCCGCTGGTGGATCTTTAATAGATATTGTTTATGGACGCAATATTTTGGGAAGTGAGTTGGAGCAATCTTCTGCTTTATGTTGTGTGTAAAAGATGTTTTACCGTTTTTCTTTAGTAGAACTGTGAAGAATGTTATTGATTACTTGAATGTTATAATGGTATCCACTAAGCCCCCTTTTGGGGATGATATGTTCACTCGTTCCAACTTCAGTTTTCAGTTTTCAGAAGAGATGGTATATGCGAAGATATCCATTTTCATAGCTTAAAGATTTAGTGATCTTTCAATATGTATGAGTCACTTTAGGTCTGTATATTTTTGAAATCACAAATACATTGTTTAATTTATATAACTTGAGAGATTTTTCAATAACAATTGCTCGAGTGTCGGGTTTAATTTTAGGTTAGGTTTTGTATCAGTTTTTTATTTGGAAGTTACAATATATGATAAAGATCCTTAATGCCTCATTATGTATTTGATCTCTTATATTAATAAGTAGCTTAATTTTGGGGGGTTACAATAATCTTGGTTAAGGCAATTTTTTTAGTAATTAACCTTTCACGTTCATACCATCATACCATTTTTTACCTCTTTAACCCTATCACATTTTTCATTATCTACAGTAGTAAAACAATTAGTTCTGAGTTATAGATAAAAGTTTTGCTTGTAACTGAGATATTATCAACATACACCAATATCATAGTAAGTCTAGAACCTATGTTTAATACAAATATGGAGAAGTCAATTGTGCATAATTTGAAATTATACGACAAACAAAACATCCATCAACTTTTCATACCAAACTCTTGGAGCTTGTTTCAACACACACAGTGACTTGTGCAGTTTGCATGATTTATGAGGATGATCTGAATCAACAAAGCCCGCGTGCTGAGACATGTAAACTTCCTCATGCAAATCGCCAAAAAAATGCATTGCTCATATCTAACTGTCTTATTTTTCAGTTAAAATTTCCCGTTAGTGATAATACAAGTTTTATGGTAGCTGGTTTGGAAACAAGACTGAAGGTTTCTTCATAATCAAGACTATCTTGTTGGGAAAAACTTTTAGCCACTAATCTGGCTTTGTATCTAGCAACATTTCTATCTGGATTTTGCTTTATCCTCAATAACCATTTGCATCTAACTAGATTTTATGATCGATAAAGATCCTCTAAAGACTAGGTACCAGCTGATTGAAGAGAATTATACTCGTCTACCAAAGCAACTCTCCAATAAGGAGATTTCTGAGCTTTTGAGAAATATGATGGCGCGGATGGAGGAGTCAGTGACACACAAAAATAGAAAATGCATGTTTCATATTTTATACAATATAACTTAGGTTCAAATTAATCATAGTATGTTCATTCATCACTTACAAATGAAATTAAATAAGAATTATTAGAGACAACATCAACAAACCAGCTGCAGGA